>NW_007726875.1:77038-127882 GCF_000696425.1 Galeopterus variegatus | reverse complement strand
CGGGATTGCAACCCTCGGTGTTGCTCCCGCGCCTCTCTCAGCCAGCGAGCGGGAACCGGTCTGTATGTGGGATCCGAACCCTCGGGCGGGAGCGCCGCCGCGCTTCCCAAGCGGCGCACTATCCAGTGCGCCACCGGGCCGGCCCTCTTACCCAAATGCTTCTGATGCCACTGGGGTTCCCACGGAAACACCTGTACCTCCATGACACCATGTGACTCATCACTCTGGGGCAGGGGTACATCTCCAGCTGACCCTGCTTTGTCACTGCGGTTACCTCAGACTTGTGTGTTAGAAGCAAATCCTCGTCATCCTGGACATGCCTTTGAGTCACAGGTCTTATGCAGCAACTAAGTCCAGGATCTAAAATAATAGGTGTGCCCATAAATGTTAAGCAAAACATCCCATTTGCACAGGTCAGGGGTATGGGGTCAAAATCTTGATGGGAAAACTGTTTCAAGAACTTGGTATCCAGACAATGATAAATACTCTAGAAGCAGAAGGTTTTCAGGGATTTATGTCAAAACAGAAACATATTTTCCGTGTGGTACTTTGTATTAGCTTCCTACTGCTGCTGTAACAAAGTACCACAATCTAGGTGTCTTGAAAACACACAGATTTATTTTCTTATAGTTGTGGAGGTGAGAAGTCCAAAATGGTTTTGTTAGAGCTGGTTCCTTCTGGTGGCTCCAGGGGAGAGTCCATTTTCTTGTTTTTTCCACCTTCTAGAGGCCACCCGCATTCCTTGGCTTGTTGGAAGAGCCTTCATAGCACATCACTCTGACCTCTGTCTCCATCATCATGACTCCCTCTCTGACTCAGGCCATCCTGCCTCCCTCCCATGTGGACTCTTTTGGTGAGATGTAGGGCCCCAGGATAATCTCCCACTTTAAGATTCTTAATTTAATCATATCTGCAATGTCCCTTTTGCCATGTAACATATTCACAGGTTCCAGGGATTGGGATGTGGACATCTTTGAGGGGCCATTATTCAGCTTACCACATATTTATTAAAAGGGAGAGTAATTTTTTTTTTAAGAAAAAGAATCCTCATCCAGGAAGATGCCCACTCCCAGTGCACCAACATGTTTTCGCGGGCTGAGGGCTGGCTGGGTGGTCTTGAGCCCCTCCTCAGTCCTTGTTGCTCGTTTTGCTTCATTTCTTACTGTGCTCACCCAGCTTTACCCGCTGCAGGTCACCTCCTGGCCGACTGCAGTCCCAGCTCTTCTCTCAATTCCTTTCTCCATCAACGGTTCACCTTCCCTGGATGGGAGGACACCATGGCTTCCCAAACCCTGGGCTTGATGGTTCTGGAGGTGGCTAGAGTTCTGGCCCCAACTGTGGGGGCCCACGTGGATTCAGGCTGGAGCTGGAGCCTATCGCAGCCTTGATACTCTCTGCTGTTCCTAGCCAGGCCAGCTCACACCAATGTGCCCCTCACTAGCAACCTCAGCTTCCCCTTCTCTGGGTCTTTCTCTGTGCTCTTCCCACAGGCAATGTCTGTCTCTGCCGGGGTTGGCAGTAATGTTGTATTTAGTCTTCAGTAATATCCTTGGTGTTGTCTCTCAGTCCATCTTCCGACTCATGAGCCCATTGAGCAAATGTTACTAAGGACCCACCATGTGCTGCTCTCAGCGCTGGGCATGCAGCAGAGAACATGCCAGATGAGGCTCTTGCTCAGCATCAGGGGAGACGGGTCTGAGAAACGAGTACGAGTGCCAGGTGGTGATGGGACTGTAAAGAAATTGTGCTTGGGGATGGTGGGGTGGGGCACTCATGCCTGGGGACAGGCAGGAAGGCTTCTTTGAGAAAATGACTCCAGGAGAGGACGTGAGGGAGTGAGGCCAGTGGATATCTGGAAATGGGGATCCAGGCAGAGGGAGCAGTGTGTGCAAAGGGCCTGAGGAAGGACCCTGGAGACCTTATTGGTGGGACAGTGTGGTGGCCGGCAGGAAGCAGGGTGAGCAAGGGGGTGAGAGGTAGGAGGTGAGGCCTGTGAGGGTGTGATGGAAAAGGAGGATACAGGGTCATCCGTCATAAGAAGTAATGTACAGGTGAGTGAAGGAATGACCAGGGCTGACCTGTGGTGGGGAGGAGGGTGGGTCTGTTTTTTTCTAACAGCTTTATTGAGAAATGATTAACATACCATAAAATTCACCTATTTAAAGTGTACAATTAGTGGTTTTGAGTCTACTCACAGATTGGAAATCATCACACCTGTCTAACTCCAGAGCATTTCATCATTGTCTTAGTAGTTTGGGCTACCATAACAGAATACCGTAGACTGGGTGGCTTAAACAACAGACATTTATTTCTCACAGTTCTGTAGGCTGGAAGTCCAAGATCAAGGTGCCAGCCGATTTGGTTCCTGGTGAGGGCTTCTTCTGTGTTTGCAGACAGCTGTCTTCTTACTGTATCCTCACATGGCAGAGAGACAGGAAGCAAGCCCTCTAGTATCTCTTATATGGTCACTAGTCTCATAGGTGGGCCCCACTGTCATGACCTAATCACCTCCCAAAGGCCCCCCCTCTGAATACTCTCACATTGGAGATTCGGGATTCAACATTTGAAATTTGGGAAGATACAAACATTCAGTCCATAGCAATCACTCCAAAAGTCACCCATGAGCAGTAGCTCCCCATCTTCCCCTGCCCCTGGCAACTGCTGATCTTTTTTATATTTCTATGGATTTACCTATTCTAGACATTTCATATAAATAGAATTTACAATATGTGACTTTTTTGACTGGCTTCTTTCACTGAGCATGATGTTTTCAGGGTTCATTCATGTAGAATGCGTTAATACTTAGCTCCTTTTTGTGGCCGAATAATATTCCATTGTATAGATATGCCACCTTTGTTTTATCTGTTCATCAGCTGATGGGCATTTGGGCTCTTTCCTCTTTTGGCTGTTATAAATAGTGTTGCTGTGAACATTCATGTACAAGTTTTTGTTGGACAAACTTGTGTTTTATAAGAACCCTCTGGGTGTTATGCAGAGTCAAATTTGGGAACCAGAGGTGAGAGAGAGCAGGGGGCCTGGCACCAGGCACACCTCAGATCCTCCAGCACCTCTCCTGTGGCCAAGCTCTTGTTCGTTCATTCCTTCAGAGAGTCCCTCCAGTGTTCGTATATTTTTGAGTACCTGCTATCTGGCAGCTCTAGGCAATGGCTGTGGATGCTCTGGCATGGTGAGTTGGACCCTAAACTAGTGAATACATGACATGTGTCATGGGCAAAACTCAGGCAAGTGAGGAAGCTTGAGAGGCTGTGGCAAGCAGGGAAGTCTGGCTCAAATTGAAGACCATGTCCTAATCCCCACAACCAGGTATCCTGGATTATTGGGTGGGCCTCATATAATCACAAGAGTCATTATAAGAAGGAGATAAGAGAGTCAGAATCAGAAAAGGAGATGTGATGAGAGAAGCAGAGGTCACAGAGAGAGAGATTGGAAGGTACTACGCTGCTGGCTCTGGAGAGGAAGGAAAGGGCCAGAAAATGCAGGCACCTTCTAGGAGCTGGAAGAAGTAAGGAAGCAGGTTCTCCCTTAGAGCCTCCAGGAGGAACCAGCCCTGCCGACATTTGATTTTAGGACTTCTGCATTCCAGAACTGCAAGATAATAAACGTGTTATTTAAGGCACTGAGTTTGTGGTAAGTTGTTACAGCAGCAGCGATGAAACTAATACACTTTCACCTCTTTGCCAGGCTACAGCAGGTACATGATAAATATTTGTTGAATGCGCGAAGCCATGTTTGAGGACAGGGCACTTAGGGTCAAAATAAGAGAAGAATCAGGGGACTCTCCCAGGCAGTTGTTAGGATCCTGGTTCAGTAACAGGCCCGAGGTCTTGGGGATTGTCCACTGTCCTTGTTTTTTTCCCCCCAAATTAAGAGCTCACTGGTTTTCTTTCAGGATGGGAGCCTAGACCTGAAGGCCGAGCATCACCCAAGGGGCAGGGCCTTCTTGCAGAGGAGCCACCCCATGCCACAGAAAAGGAAGGATTCCCAAGGGATGCTTCTTATCCCTCCACATTAGGGGAAGACCGGCAGTGTGAGGGCCAGGGCCAGGCCCTCAAGGAGGATCAGAATAATTTGAGGCAATCGGAATTTGGCCTTGAAGAAGCACCAATTCAAAATCAAGACTATGAAACTCTTAGACTTGAAGAAAGCTGTGTCCTGAGTTCAAACCCAAACCCATTCCCAGAGGTTTCTAGGAGAGAATATTACTATACTTATGACTCACAGGTTACAAACTCAGAACATAACTTGAGCTTAGTCAGTCAGCAGACAGCCTTCCCAGGAGAACAGCCCTTTGAAAGCAGTGACGGTCGCAGAGCTTCCAGTCAGGCCATTTCGATTACAGAACTCATGAAAAGCCAGGTGCAGGATAAACCCTACAAATGTACCGACTGTGGGAAGTCATTTAATCATAATGCACACCTCACTGTACACAAGAGGATTCATACAGGAGAGAGGCCTTACATGTGCAAAGAGTGTGGGAAAGCCTTCAGCCAGAACTCCTCCCTCGTTCAACATGAGCGAATCCACACAGGAGACAAGCCCTACAAGTGTGCCGAATGTGGGAAGTCTTTCTGCCACAGTACACACCTTACCGTCCATCGGAGAATTCACACAGGGGAGAAACCCTACGAGTGTCAGGACTGTGGGAGGGCCTTCAACCAGAATTCATCCCTGGGCCGGCACAAGAGGACACACACTGGAGAGAAGCCGTACACCTGCAGTGTGTGTGGGAAGTCCTTCTCCCGGACCACCTGCCTTTTCCTGCACCTGAGGACTCACACCGAGGAGAGGCCCTATGAGTGTAACCACTGTGGGAAGGGCTTCAGGCACAGCTCCTCCTTGGCCCAGCATCAGCGAAAGCATGCCGGGGAGAAGCCCTATGAGTGCCGCCAGAGGCTGATCTTTGAGCAAGCACCAGCTTTGATAAAGCATGAATGGGCAGAAACCCTCGGCTGTGACCCACCTTTGAGTCAAGATGAGAGGACCCACCGAAGTGACAGACCTTTTAAATGTAGTCAGTGTGGGAAATGTTTCATTCAGAGCTCTCACCTCATCCGACATCAGATAACTCACACCAGAGACGAAGAGCCCCGTGGACGTAAGCGAGGGAGAGAGCCACCCTTTGGCCGGAACTCACACCTTGGCCGGCATCAACACTTGAATTCGAGAGAGAACCCCGTGGGTGGGGCAAAGGCAGGGCAGCCGGGAAGCAGGGCTCTGGCCTTGTTTGACATCCACGAAATCATGCAAGAGAAAAACCCTGTGCACGTTATTGGGGTGGAAGAGCCTTCTGTGGGTGCTTCCATGTTATTTGACATCAGAGAATCCACATAGGAGAGAAAATCTGCAGATGACCTTTGAACCACAGGTATAAAAATGTGGTAAGTCCGCATAGTGTATTCATGGAAAGAGGGTCTGGGGTAGACTGTCAGTGGGGACTTCTAACTTGCTAAGGAAGTGGTGTTTCCCAAATACCTGAGATTGGCAGTTACCAAATATATCAAACTCAGTGCCCCTTTAACAACAGATATTTTGTGATGTTCCCTCCGTTAAATATTCCAAAATGAGTTCAGAGGTAATATAACCTACCCATACACGTGATGTCAAAAAATCAATATACAGTATCCTTTGTAAAGGGTAATTAAAATGAAAGTAATGTATGGTAATGTGATAAAGTATTGTGTATTGGGTGGGTGTGATATCTTACCTTGTCTGTGTGGGCCCAGTTACACCAGGAGACCCAGGCCAATAGCCTGTTGCTTGCAACTCATATGGTGTACAGTGTTGGCTATGGAAATACCATGAGGGGCATTCCTGCATGGGATGTGATTTTCCAAAGTAGTGACTAACTTGAATTTCTGGAAAACGTTGTGTAAATTTCAAGCATGCAGCAATTAATTTGTGTTTATATGTAAATTCGAGTTAGGATCTCAGTTCATATATGAGGATACTTCAAAAAGTTCATGGAAAGATTCATATTACTTTTAATTCTGTTTTTTCCCAAACTTTTTGAAATACCCTCGTATTGCAAACAAGTTATTTCACCCCTATGTGCATGATCCACTGTGACCAGTTCTGTGCCTCAGGGTCTTTGCAGCACTCTTGGCTCCCACCCACGTTTCATATCCCTCTTGCCCCAAATCGTGTGACAAAGAAGCCCCCATGAAATTCTGCAATATTCACTGGGAGGAGGGTCACAGCTCTGGTTAAAAACCACTGCCTCAGAGCATCCAATGTTGCTATAAGCCGGAAGATCTCAACTGGGGGTACTTTTGCCCCCAGGGGACATTTGGGGATGTCTGGAGACATTTTTGTTTGCCGTGAGTGGGGGAAGGGTGCTACTGGAACCTAGTTGGTAGAGGCTGGGGGTGCTGCTCAACATCCAACGGTGCCCAGGACAGCTCCTCAACAAAGAATTATCTAGCTCTGATTGTCAGTAATAACAAGATGGAGAAGCCCTGGTATAAACCCACCCAGCCCTAAAGCCAACATTTTCCAAATTCTACAAGTTGATTGGTCAGGGTTGTCCTAACAAATTATATAATTTTGTCTGTGTCTTGGGTTTTTTTGCTTGTTTGTTTGTTTGTTTTGGCAGCCAGCTGGTACTCATATAAGTTTCATTTTAATAAATGGTGTCATTAGCTAATTTATACACAGTGTACCTTGTAGTAAATCCTTTACCATTTTGCAGCATTCATAATTGATGTGAAGAAAAGAAGAGAATCCACTTATTTTTCTGAAAAATCTTTTAACATTTTTTGTGGACATTTTAAAACGTGAATAATATATTTTCACTGGTACCCACCTCATTACCCCTCTCTGGCCAGTGGAATATTTTCACATCAGTCCCAGAAGTCGTATTATTTCATCCATATTTCTGAATATATCTCTGAACGGCAAGGACTTTAAAAATATATATAACCATGTTGGTCCACAAACACAAAACCATTTTGGTAATCATACTGAGCCATAATTTGCCTTGTTTGCTGTGCACTGATGGTACAACAGCAACAGTGGATAAAACTGCTGGGCCTGAGTTCACATCAGGGCAGTGGCCCAGAAGTTATGCTTTATATCTTCCCCACTGGGCATTGTAGTAAAGAAAAAAAAAGTGCTTATTTTACTTAATGTCTGTAATGAAACAGAAAAAATTGTTAGTTTTATTAAACCTCAAGTAAAACTATATTGCCATTATCACATTTAAACATATCAAATATCTAGTATTCAAATGTCCCTGGTTGCCTCAAATTTTTTGTTTTGTTTTGTTTTCTATTTGTTTTGTTCTAATCGTGATCTAAAGGAGAGCCACACAATGCGTTTGGTTGATATTTTTCCTTCTAAAATCTCTAATCCCACTCTTTTTTAGTCTTATATTTGTTGAAAAAAAAAACAGAATAACCTAAATTTTGTCCGTCCCCCCACCCCCCCAGACTGTGCGTCACATACCCTCCTTGCTTTGGCCTGGTGGAATGACTTCTGATTCATCAACAAGCCACTGAGCTGTGCTGAGGGGCCTCATGAAGTCATGTGATTCCCACTGTTCTCAAAGCTCATCTCCCGACCTTGCATGGGGCCTCTGCTGGAGGACCACTAGAAGACCTTTCTCTCCACTGTCAATGCCAGGAAAAGCCAGACTTTAATTCATGTTTGTATATGAAGCAGGATATTCTAACATGACCATTTTACTGTCCACAGTGGGAAACTTCACCTTCATCATTGTGTTGCTTTCCTCCAAGTTTTCTCCTGAGGAAAGCAAGGGTTTCTGACCTTTATCCATGCCATTCTTGGCATAAAAGAATATTGTGCATCAAGGGTGTGGTCCTTGGTGTCTTGTAGCACTAGGGATATAAAAACAAAGGATTTAAACCTGCCTACTTTCTAAGCTAAAATGAAACAAATTATGGACTGTTCGTGAGCCATAGCTACAGCCGAATGCCTGTTCCACCAGGACACTAAGTCATATGGTCCAGTTATCCAGAACAGTTGCCTGTTAATGCACAGCTTTAACCAGGTCACTCTTTTGTTGGGTTTTCCCACTGCAGTTGCACTCTAGTGAAGTTAAACATACCATCAGCATCAAAAATTGGAAAGAAGGAAAATGGATTGTGGCATATCTCAGGATGCAAAAACTGGTTCCTGAAAATGAACTGCAGAAGGAATGCCGGATTGACAGGGTGTAGAGTTGAATGGAAGAATGCTCATCCTGGAAAAATATAGCGGCAGTTCTAATAACTGTGTTGGAATGGTTGAGCATCAGAACTTACTGCCATCAGAACTTCCTGTGTCCGTTTTTGTTCTTTGGATGCTGGGAGTGTCACAACTGATGGGGTTTCCATTGGAGCAGAGGTGGCTTCCAGGATGCTTGGAGACAGCTTTGCAATTCATCTCTAGAGGGTCTGCAAGACTCTGCTGATGCTCCGGGTATATTTCTCTGCACTCACCTTTTCCTCTGGGGTTGTCCTCACATGTTTCCTTTTTCAGGTCTCACTTTTCACAGAGACTCTGCCCTCATACCTTGGCCTCCACCACCTTCCATTTCATTCTCAACAGATAACCTTCCATCTACATAGCTAAGAAAAAGTGCATCTTCAAACAAACATGCCTCAATAATAGTTTTGTGAGGCAGTACCATTTTACAGACAAGGAAAATTAGGCATAGGACAAAAGTTACTAGTAACAAAAGGTTATACAGCTAAGAAGGGGTGGACTTAGTATTTGATGTCAACACCCAGTTGATAGTGGCTTCAACAAATTAGGCTTTGTTTGAAGGCTGTCTTTTTCAGCGGCCTGGCTATGTCAGAGCCAGTGTTTTGTGCTTTTCTCTCAACCTTTTCCTCATGGTCCCAGGGAGATGTCTACAGCTCCAGCCATACATCTGCGATCAAGACTGATGTTTCAAAGAAAAGGCTTTCCCAGAGCTGCCAGCACATGCCCACTTATGCCTCATTGGTCAAGGCTGGATCACAGAGCCACCCCTAATAACAAGGGGCCATGGAAAGCTAGTATTTAGCTTTTCTAATTTCTGTGGTGGAGACTGGTAAGAGAGAAAGGTCTTAAGAAGTGGGTGATATGTCCAGTCTCTTAGAAGAATCACCTGTAGTCCCCCATTTCCTTGGTGCCACGTCACACCTCACACCGTCTGTCTGCCCCTGCTACTTCACAGAAACTGCTGTGCCCACTCTCATGTGCCACCACCTCTTGGCATCATCCGTCTTCATCTCCTGGATTGTCTAGCCAGCTGACCTCCTTCTCGCAAGCCTCCACCCCCTTGTGTTCTAGGATTCCTTCCACCTCCTCAGGGGCTTCTTGTCCTCCCATCACCCCTCTTAAATATTGGAGTCCCTGGATCATTGTCTTGGGGGCCTATCTTGTACTCCAGTCCCTCCCGAAGTATCATACACACCCCTGGCTTTGTGCTACCTACTCCCAAATCTGAGTATCTGGTCCTTCTGAGTTCTGAGCTTCAGGCCCAGACAGCAGTTGTTTGCTGCTGGGCAGCTGCCCCTTAATGTGCCATAAACTCCAGGAACCCAGCCTACCCACAACAAAACTCTCGTCCCATCCAAACATGTCTCCAACCCCCTAGTCCCTTTCATGGGGGCTGTTGCCACCTGCAATCCATGCCATTATTGAAGCCAAAAATAAGTCTTCCTTGGCCTTTTCCCTTTCCTCACTCCATAAGAAGTTAGAGGTCCTTTTGACTTTATTATCTTGATCACCTTGGATCTGTTCAATCCATCCTGTCCACACTAATACTGCCAGTGCAAGATGGCCCCAAGAAAGAAAGTGACATGTTACTGAGTGGCCCAGCCAGGATATGAGCTGGACAGCCTGACACCAGAACCCCACTTTTGACCATTCTTCCTTTCCACCCCACCAGGTGTGGGGTGCGGATTTGGGAATCCTCTGGAGAGGGGGCACCCAGCAGTAACATCATGGTTTTAGATAACTCTAGAAGCCTGGCCTGTGATTGCTTCATTCCCCTACTTTGGCCTCCAAAATGGCAGATCCTCAAGTGAATGTTTTGACACTTCTCAGTGTGAATGCTGGGTCAGCTGAGGTTACAGAGTCCCACTGGGTAAGTTAGAATCAAGCACATCAAGCAGAAGGAACAGCAATGGAAATCTTTGCATATTTTCCATTTCTTGTATCAGTTCACATTTTCTTTCCTTTTTTGTGGGGGAGGAGTGGGGAGCAGAGTGGCTGGAGTACAGGGATCAAACCCTGGACCTTGGTGTTAGCAGCAGCACACTCTAACCAACCAAGCTAACTGGCCAACCTCGGTTCACATTTTCTAGGCATCATACTCCTGCTGATTTCCTTGTAGATATTTAGAAATGGATAAGAAAATCCTCAGGGGAAATTACTGTAAACTAGGGAAAAAACACGGTTTTTTTCTGTTTAGAAAAGTATCACAAATTCTTTGTAACAAAACTTGGAAAATGCAAAAAAGTGTGAAAAAGTATGAAAACATTTAACATTTAATTCCTCATACTTAAGCTATTCAGAGATGGTCATTGCCATTAAGATTTTGCTAATTTTTCTTGCAATTTTTTCTTAAAATATACATGTGTGAGTATACACATACATATATGGTACACTAGATCATATATACATAGACGAATATATATGTGTATAATTATCTGTGTTTAGAAATTTGGAATCCTTCTAGTTCTCTTGTAACATGTGCTTCTTCTATGGTTTGAGGATTTTTCCCAATGAATTTCATGTATCTTTTTAAATTACCTTTCAGAAGGATTGTAACATGTGTCCTCCACCCAGTGTTTTACCAGCCTTGAGTTTTTTCAAAGGGCATAGGGCTGTTTCCTATGCATTTCCAGTGTAAGTAAGAATTGATAGAATTTCTGCGGAGGGCAGTTTATCAAACCCTTTGTTTTAGCAAACCTGCCGGGAATGAATTCTATAGATATATTTGTATGTATGCAGACTTTTTGTACATGGTTTTCATTATGCTATTGATATTAAAAGTAAAAATTTGAAAAAAAACTTCATGTCCACCATGGGGAACTGGCTGAGTAATTTATGGTGGAATGGAGATAACAGCCTTAAAAATGGAGACCATCTTTATATATTAATGTGGGAAAGAACCGCAATATAGTTAAGTGAAAAAAACAAGGTGTTAAACTGTATAGTATGTTTCCATTTTTGTAAAGAGGGAGCAGTTGCTTATACACACTAACTCTGAAAGGGTAAAAAGTAAGCAGGGTTCTGGCCCCGTGGCTCACTCAGGAGAGTGCAGCACTGGTTGCGCTGAGGCCGCGGGTTCGGATCCTATGTAGGGATGGCCGGTGTGCTCACTGGCTGAGCGTGGTGCAGATGACACCGTGCCGAGGGTTGCAATTCCCTTACCGGTCAGGAAAAAAAAAAAAAAGTAAGCAGGCATACTGGTTGACCTCGGGGAGGAGAAATAGGGGGACAAGGATGAGGAATAATTTTCAATCTATATCTTTTTCTATTTTGGAATTTTGAAACATGTAAAAATATTACCAGTTCAAAAAATAAACAAAAATCTCAACTCTTTCAAGTTAAAGCTTGATGATTTGTTTCATTGTTTACTGTCTGCCTCCCTCCACCAGAATGACCACATGAACAGGGACTGTGTATCTTGGTCACACCTGGTTTGTTTCGTATATGTATATGTTCAATTAACAGAACCAGTTGAGTATAAGACAGCTTCAACTCCTTGATGATACCAAAGATGTAAGATAAAGTTTCCTACTTTTTTTTTTTGGTCAGCTGGCCAGTTCAGAGACCAAACCCTTGACCTTGGTGTTATAACACCGTGCTGTAATCAACTGAGCTAACCGGCCATCCCTCACACATAAATTTCCAAGTTACTTTATTAAATTCCTTGTATTAACCAGCCCAAATTATCAGAGACCCCTACACACAAGTCCTGGCCAACAGCCAAGCCGCCTATTTCCAGTGTTATCTCTGCACGTCCTCTGAGGTATTCAGGTCCTTTCTGCAAAGGGTAACTGGGAAGAAATCTGCATGCAATCGGAAAAGCAATCTCCCATAGATCTCTTGTAAGAGATCCAATGTGAGCATCTGCTAGAATGCACTGTCTGATCTACAATCCATGCGTAGCTATTTAGATGTAACTTTATATTAAATAAATACAAAGTTCACTTCCTCAGTCACTAGCCACATTTCAGCTTTCACTAGCTGTAAGACATTTTCATCATAGCCAAAAGTTCTGTTGTATGGTGCTGGTCTAAAGATAGGTGGCCGAGAAGACTTTAAATCCCCCTTGTGATTATCTGACTGTAGAGGAAAAGGGAATGGGGCAGGGTCACCCGGGTCAGCCTGCACATCAAGGATCTTCACCAGGTCACACAGGCCTTCTGTGTATGGGTGAAATTTTTATGTCCCTCATTGTACCCAGGGACATCCCTTAAGGGAGGTGATTGAATCACACAGGGCCTACCTATTTTTAGGTAACCACGGACATACAGAAAAAAGAATGCACAGGGATGTTTCATTCCACGTGTTTATAGTTGCTCAATTTCCAGCCATGTTTGGAGGCCACGGGGAGGAGTGAAGAAATGGTAAATTCATACAATGTAACACTATGTAGTCATTTAAAATTTTTCAAAAAATTTTTTATGAAGTGTCAGTGGAAAAAATAGTGTGTAAAGTCTGGTTATGATTTATACTCTGTGCCAGCAAATGTAAATTGGAGGACATTTTGGAAAACTGGCTTGGATACACGAAAAATGTCAAGATCGTTTTTTACAAAACTACTAAGGATCTATTCTAGATTGAAGCCAACTCCAGATGGGACAGCAGAATGTAATATGTGGTTTATAATTTGCGTTTGAATAAAATATGAAAAACATACATTATTGGGACATTTGGAGAAGTTAGCAAAATGACTGGATTAAGTAATACATTTCAGCGTTGTTTCTTGGGTGGGTGTTCTTGAGGGACATCCGTTGAGGGATATGTAGGGTTCAGGGTAAAGGAAAAGATCCCCTAACTATATATTTTTATGTTTATGTGCATACGTGTATGTGTGCTTAGAGAAAAAAAGAAGTGCATACGCTGTATATTTGAAAGAACACACAAAACTACGCATGTCCATATACTTCCATTCCCTTGGGCTGCCTGTGCGGAACTGGCCGTTTCCCACGCTCCCTTCCTGACAGGGTCGCCCTCTGGAATACATTTCCCAGGAGGCCATGCATCCCGTGCCCGACCGGTTCCCAGCACGTTGCGCGCAGGGCCTTCGGGGAGATGAAGTCCTGGGCAGCCCGGCGGAAGTGCGGGCCGGAAGTGCCCGCAGCCGGTGTGCGCTGTGCGGCTGGTGCTCGGGCTGTCGCGCTGTCGCGCTGTCCGGCTGTCTGAGCAGACTGCAACTGTAACGAGTCCACGGTTCCGGTGGTGCGGCGAATGTGAGTATGAAGGACGAGGAGGCGCCCGTGGCCCGAGTGTGTATGCGCTGGGAGTGACTGAGTGGGCTCTTGAGACCCGGGACGGGACCGCGGATCCGGGGGCTGCCTGGCCGTGGGGGCGGGGAGAGTGGGCCGAGTGCGCGTGCGCTTGTGGGGTCGGGGGCGAGACCTCAGGTATACGTCTCCGGTAGACTGTCACCGCGCTTACGTCGGTGACGGGACTTCCTGCGTCTGCGAAACCGTCTGTGTGTGCAGGTGTGACCCTAGGTGTGTGCGTGTGGCTGGGTGTGTCACCCCGCGTGTGCATACCAGAGTGGAGGGGTGTCCTGCATGTGTTGATACCACCTGTGTGTGCAGGACTGACCTCAGGTGTGTGAGTGAGCCCTATAACCCTTACCCGTCACTCTCCCCCAGCCCCTGGCAGCCACTCATCTACCTTCTGTCTGTAGGTTTGCTTGTTCTGGACACTTCATGTAAATGGAGTCGTGCAACATGTGGTTTCTTGTGTCTGGCTTTTTTCCCCCCGAGCATACTATTTTCAAAGTTTATCCGCGTTGTAGTACGTTTCAATACTCTGTTCCTTTTTGTGGCTTAATATCCCATTGTATAAATATACCATAGTTTGTTTACCCATTCATAAGTTGATGGACATTTGGGTTGTTTCTAACTCTTCTAATATTATATATAATGCTGCTGCGAGCATTCACGTACAGGTTTTTGAGAGGAGGAGGCAGTTAGTAGGACCTAGGTTGTGGAGAATCTGGCCTGGGTGTATCTGTGTTTCTGTCCCAAAAGCACCTGTGCACATAGCTTTGACCACATCTGCTTCTTGCTGCCTGTGATCACCAACCGTACTTCATTTTACAGAATGCCAGCCCTGGGTCCCCTAGGTCAAAGCCAGCAGCCTGGAACCCCACCACTGTGTGTAAATAGAGGGAAGGCAGCAGTGGCTCTGAAAACAAGACCCTATCCTTGCAAGAGTCACCGGAAACCTGGGACCTCTGCCCAGGACTGAGACCACGCCCCACCACCACCACCCTGTAGCCTGGCCAAGCAGTCTGGAGACAGAGCAAGAGGATCAGGTGATGGAACCTAAGGTAGCAGGTGAGGCGGATGGTGGGGTGGTGATGACAGTGGTATAGGTGGCAGACACAGGGCTAGATGTTTTCAGAAACGATATCTGTCTCTAAAACACACTCTGCTCCTGCCACTTTCACTTTACTGCCCTGCCCTCCTCAGCCTGATCTAGGCCACCACCTCCTCATGCGTCTCTTACCTCCCATTGCCCCTTCCATTACTCTCCACACAGCAGGGGGTGGGGCAAGGGGTCCTTAAACCCAGAATGGTGAGGCCACTCCTCCCTTTAAACGTTCCATCGTTGGTCAGGCCATCAGAGCATGGCTGGAAAATTCTTCCTCTAAATGTTTAGAGCTTTGCAGGCCCAGAGGCAAAATCAAGGATGTCATGTAGGTACTTACCTAATAAGAGAGAAAACACACATCCACACATTTTTTTATTGGTAGAATGCAAAACTTTATTGATGGATGCTGAAATTTGAGTTTCACATAACATTATTATTCTTTTGATCTTTTTTTCCTTATTCTAATCTCTTAAAAATGTAAAGACCAGTTTTAGCTCACAGGCCATACAAAAACAGGCCAGAGTTTGATGGCCCCTCATTTGAGACAAATCTGCACTTCTTCCCATGCCTTCCAGGTCCTGTGTTACCAGATTTCTGCATTTGCAGGCCTCAGCTACACAGCTCTCTCTCTCTGCCTGGCATGCTTCCTGCTCTCTTCAGGCAACTCAGTGGAGTCACTCAGCTGTCACCTCCTCAGAGGCCCTCCCTGGCAACCTGATCCAAAATAGGTGCCATACACACCCACATTATGTGCTACCACATTTGAAGATTTTATGCTTGTTTCCACTCATCATAGACTGAGTTTCATGATGTGGTTCCCAGCCCATGGAATATTTGTTAAATGAATGAATGAGCAGACAGCCTTCCACAGGAGGTACTATTACCTCATTTTGCTCATAGGAAACCAAGACCTCATGGGAAATGAGCAGCCCAGGATCACAGCAGAGAGTGGTGAAGGTGGGTTTCATCCTAGATCTGACAGACTCCATGTATTATCCATCACGCTTGGTGTTCCCAGCTTAGGAGCGAGATGGGGAGGTAGGTGTGGACACTGGGAAAATCCGGACCCCAGGGGTGTGCTCAATACCCTTCCCTCTGTGGGAAGTAGCAAAAGGGCCTCACCTCAGCCCTTTTCTCCAAAGAATCTCCATCAGGACCTGAATTTGGGACAGCCGGGACCATTGATTTTCTCTCGTGAGAGCACTCACCCACCTAGTATCTCACTTTGTCTCCACACAAAGTATTCCCGTAGTAGCTTCTTGTGACCACCATGGTGAAGCTGGGTGGTGTTGAGCTGAGGCCTCAGACTGTTATAGAGAACATAATTCACTTTGCATGAAGTTCAAGAATAAGCAAAACTTATGGGTGGGGTCAGAAATCCCAGCAGTAATTGTCTCTGGGCCCAGGCACCTTCTCTGGCTGGGTCACTAAGGGAGAGCTGTCCGTGGTGCTGAAACGCCCCACACCTGAGCTGTGCGATGTGTATGGTAGCTGTGATTAGTTAAATTCAAATGATGGGGCCGGCCCGGTGGCGCACTGCTACAGTGTGCCGCTTGAGAGCGCGGTGGCGCTCCCGCCGAGGGTTCGGATCCCACATACAGACCGGCCGCTCACTGGCTGAGCGAGGTGCAGGCGCAACACCGAAGGTTGCGATCCCGTTGCCGGTCCCGGTCCGGTACGGGCGCAACACTGAGGGTTGCGATCCGTTGCCGGTCACGAAAAAAGACAAAAAGGAAAAAAAAAAAAATTCAAATGAAACTACAATTTCAGTTTCCCGGTCACGCCAGCTATGTTTCTAGCGGTCAGGGCTACATGGGGCTGATGGACTGTATTAGACAGCACTGCTCCAGAATGTTTCCATCCACTCAGAATGTTCTAGAGCTTGATTGGATGGTAGTTTCACAGGCATGTGCATCTGCTGAACTCACTGAGCTGAGCACTTATGCCTCTGTAAAAAAAAAAAAAAGAAAAAAGAAATACCTTTTTGAAGGCTCAAAAGTTCAAATCCCTGCCTGCCAGGCACTTGCACAACTTTTAACTTCTCTGTGCCCCTCTTTCCCAGCCTGTAAAAAGTGTGATGATGGTACCTCCATTTTGGTTGGTCAGGAGTGTCACCAGAGGTGCTTGCTGCGTGGCCTGACATGCAGGAGGTGCTCAGGAAAAGTGACCGGCTACTGTCTCTCAGAGGAAGCAGCTCTCCTATATTAGTCCGTTTCTGTTGCTTATAACAAAATGTCTGGAACTGGGTAATTTCCAAGAAAACAAATTTTATTGCTTACAGTTTCAGAGGCTGGGAAGTCCAAAGTCCAGGGAACACCTCTGGTGAGGGTTTTCTTTGGTAGTGGCTCTACAGCAATGCAGGAGTCTCACATGGCAGAAAATGGTGGAGCAAAGAGAGAGTTCCTCATGCACTTTCCTTCTAAAACCCTCAGAACCACACCCCTGACCACCATATTAATTTATTCACTATGGATGTTCCTACAATCTAATCACCTCTTCAAGGCACCACCTTTTAATTACTGTAATAGGATTTCCCACCCCAATAGTTACAGAAGGGATTTAAGTTTCAACAAGGTTGGAAGGGGACATCCAATCTATAGTATCCCCTTACCTGGCTAGCAGGGTACACACTGCCACACCCCAACCCATTGTCCCTGTTAGGGAACTCAGGGAGCATCTCACAGGGAGCCCTCAAGAAGTTCACAGCATGGGTGGAGTGGCAGCACAGGCAGCTGTGGCTGCCCGTGGGGACTCAGCCTAGACCCAGGTGATGTGGGGTGTCTTATGGGAACAGCTCCCTGTTTTAGAGGCAGGGGTCTGAAGCCTGGCCTCCAAGCCTCTTTCTGTGGAGCCCCCAAGCCCAGTGACCCCTTTCTCCTGCCTGGGTGCCGGGAGAGGAAGGTAGGTGTGAAGGTGGCATGGCTTCAGTCAGCAAGGATGCCATGAGGTATCTGTTGGCTGTTTCACAAAGTCTTTCCATGGAGGGATGTCATCCTGTTCTCCTGGGAGCCTGTCCTTATTGTACCTTGAGGAAACAGGCCTAGAGCCAGGAAATGGCTAGTTAGCAGCATACAGTGGAGCCACAGCTTTGAGCTGCATCCTCCCTGGATCATGCCGGATCCACAGAGGCTCCCTGGACCCCTGCACCAGTGCCCAGACAGGGCACCACATCCCCGGACTAATTCTGGCGGACATGGGTCACCCCATCACTGTCCACATGGACGCCTTTTTCACTGGGGTACATAAATCACCCCATTTGTCCACATGGACACTGTCTTCTCCACAAGCCTCACCATCTTGGCTGGAGGTCTGGTCCAGGGCAGGGATGGGGCAGGGGGTTGCTTCTCTGAAAAAGCTCAACTTAGATAAGCATCTTACCCTCTCAGTGCCTCAGTTTCCTTCCCATAAAATGAATCTCATAGCATTGCCTCACTCGGGGCGGAGCGAAGATCAAGTGGGCTAATAACTATAAGGTGACCACAGCCTACATGGCACATAAGTAAATGTTGGGAGCCCTGAAGGGTGAGCAGAAGAGAGCAGGCCCAGGACAGGTCTGGACTAGGATGACTGGGGCCCCTGAGAAATAGGCCAGTGTCTGGGGGCCTGCAGGGCCTGGGGGCAGGTCTGGCCTCACTCATGCTCTCTCCTCTCCTCCAGCTCTTCTGTCTCAGGGGAGCATCGAGGAGAACCAGCCAGATGTCCAGGACACCACACACCCAGCAGATGCTGTCCACGTGAGTTTTCCCTGTGTCTGTGTGCTCAGCATGCACATTTGTTTCCATCTCCCATTCTTGTGGCACTTCTACTACCCACCCCCTAGTCTTGGGGCAGGGCCCCTCCTTCTGCTCCTCCTCCAGTTAACCCCAGGGTGGGGCTTAGAGATGAGAAAATGGGTGCAGGGACCTACCTCTGGGCAGATCTGGGGCACAGGGGCTCTTTGTGACCATGCTGTTTATCAGCAAGTGTCCAGGAAAGGGGCAGAGCAGTGCCTGGCATTTGTGCTTAGACCCTGAGAGAGAGCAGTGGATGAATGAGCAAATGGTGGCATGGAACCACTGCCTTCCTGCAGCTGGTGTCCAGATGGAGGGTGGGGGCTCTGGGTGTTAAGAAAGGAATGTTGGGGTTCTAAAATCACTGTTGCCACACATGAAGCGCCTTCTCCATGGGGTCTCCAAGGAAACACCACACATGGGCAGAGGGACTGTCATTATCGCTGGGTCTGGCCCCAAAGCCTGAGTCAGGTCTCTGAACTGGGCTTAGACAGTTTCTATCCCAGAGTCTGAGGGTGCTGGTGCAATGGCAGGAAAGGCTGGGTTGGGGGTACTTGCTGGCACTGAGGCACACATTAGGGATGGCGCAGACACTATCCTGGCCCCTAGGACTCCCCGGCCCAGCCCTGAAGGAGATGAAGACCACATAGGTGTGACACAATTAGAGGGGCTGGTGAGGGACATCGTCTGAGCTGAGCACTTAGGGGAGGTGATGAGGAATCTCATGTTTTAGTCTGCTTGGGCTACTGTAACAAAACACCACATACTGAGTGGCTGAAACCATAGACATTTATTTCTCACAGCTCTGAAGTGTGGAAATCTAAGATTAAGGTGTCAGCAGAGTTGGGTTCTGGTGAGGATCCTCTTCCTGGCTTGCAGACAGCCGCCTTCTTGTTGTGTCCTCACGTGGCACAGAGAGAGAGGGCTCTGGTCTCATTCCTCTTCTTTTAACGGCAGTAATCCCATCATGGGGTTCCCACCCTCATGACCTCACCTACACTTCAATACATCCAAAAGGCCTCACTCTTGGGCCGGCCCGTGGCTCACTCGGGAGAGTGCGGTGCTGATAACACCAAGGCCACGGGTTCGGATCCCACATAGGGATGGCCGGTTCGCTCACTGGCTGAGCGTGGTGCTGACAACACCAAGTCAAGGATTAAGATCCCCTTACCGCTCATCTTTAAAAACAAAACAAAAAAATTATCTGTTGTGTATCTGAACTTCGCATTTAACTGGGTGTCCTATATTATTATTTGCTAAATCTAGCAATGCTCAGTTTAGGGGCCTCTGGAAGCTCCAAAAGGCCTCACTCCAAATAGCACCACATTGGGGCTAGGGCTTCTGTGTGTGAATTTTGGGGGCACGCAAACATCTCATCCATAATACATCATGAAGTGGGATAGCACCCAGCACAGTATCGCAGTTATAATGGCACCACCTCTTGGCATAGGTCACTCAGAGTATGAATGCCCCCATGACAACAGGGAATTTTCCAGATCATGTCCTGCCATTCCCTTCGGGACTGGCCCTGGTCAGGCACGGCCTGTGGCTGAACTGACGTGTGTGTGATGTTTCAGAAGCCAGTGACCTTTAAGGATGTGGCTGTGGACTTCACAAGGGAGGAGTGGGGACTGCTGGACCCAGCACAGAGGATCTTGTACCGAGATGTGATGCTGAGGAACTACAGCAACCTGGTGTCCCTGGGTGAGGCCTCCCCATCTCCTCTTCATCCATGTCACTCACGTGTGTGTGTATTTATCCCCTGCCTTGTTCTCAGTTACTCACACCCAGGTGTGTCCTTGCTCTGACCTGTGTTCACCAGCCAGGTCCCCTCTGTGCCGAGACTGACCCCCTACCCCACATCACCAAGGAGAGACCTTTCCTGAGCCTCGGTACATACACCGCAATGTTCGGCCCATGTTAGAGCCTGGCTGACTTGGAACATCAGCATCAACATTTTCCTCCTCTTTTCTCACCATTGACAGGACTTCCTGATTCCAAACCAGACGTGATCTCCAAGCTGGAGCAATGGGAAGACCCCTGGACTATGGAGAGAGATGTTCCAAGAGGTCCAGGTAAGTGAAGTGAGGGTTTCTCTTATCAGATCAGTGGGTTTATTTCTCCTCTTCATAGATGGGGCAGGGAGATGCAGTGTGTATCCAAGGGGAAAGTGCCCCCAAACACACCCTGTACTCATTAAGCAGTCACTGCCCCCAGCCCCTGACAACTACTAATCTGCTTTTTTTCTCTATGATTTGTCTGTTCTGGACATCTCATATAAAGGGAGTTTATATAACTTTATCACATAAATACATATAAGTTCATATATTTCTCATATAAATACATTAAGTAGTACTTTGTGACTGTTTTCTTTCAATGAGTATGTTTTCAAAATTCATCCTCAGGCTGGCTGGTTAGCTTAGTTGGTTACAGGGTGGAGTTAGAACACCAAGGTCAAGCATTCAAATCCTCATACCAGCCAGCCACTAAAAAAAAAGAATATCACATCAGTTTTCAGACAGGAACCAAGGCCTCCAGGTAGTAGATAGTGACATGGGACAGACTCTCAGAGGCCCGTACACACGTGTTATCTTGAAGCATTCTCACCATAGCCCCATGAGGTCCATGGTGTGAACTCCGATAAGCTCCCAATACTCAACCCTAGCACGGGGGCATGTGTGTTCCCTTCCCTCTACTGTGCCACCTCCCTAGTGCTCTGCCCCTGACCCTTGTAGTCTAAGAAGGAGCACCAGGCTCTGGGGAATAGTGGGAGTGGTTTTCATTCTCACGCCTGACCCAGGCTCAAGCACAGGGTCAGAGGGTGGGGCCTGGTGCAGGGTGGATGCTGATTGGTTAGTCAGTGCCTTGTAGATTCACAGTAGGAGACATGCTGTGCACTGGCCTTGAGTGGGGGGTGCTGAAGATCGGTTTCTTTCCTTGACCTCCTCCCTCCAAGCAATCAGAACATGGAACATGGAAGACAACAATGTTCACTCGAGGAGGTCTGTCTTATGTGAAATGTGCTCACTTTGACCCTGTACCCACCCTCGCTTCTCTGCACTCAGGTCCTGGGACTAGGAGTCTTTCTGGCCTCCTATTACCACAGGGTATATTAGTTTCCTGTGGCTGTTGTAACAAACCACCACGAACTGGGTGGCTTAAAACTACAGAAATACATTCTTTTTTTTTTTTTTCCTTTTTGTCTTTTTTACTGACCGGTAACGGGATCACAACCCTCGGTGTCGCGCCCGTACCGGGGACCGGCAGCGGGATCGCGACCCTCGGTGTTGCACCCACACCACGCTCAGCCAGTGAGCGGGAACCGGTCTCCACATGGGATCCGAACCCTCGGCAGGAGCGCCGCACTCTCCAGTGCGCCACTGGGCCGGCCCTTTTTTTTTTTTTTCAGAAATACATTCTCACAGAAGTGACAGGCCAGAATTCCAAAATCCATGTCACTGAGCTGAAATTAAGGTGTTGACAGGACTGCACGCTCTCCAGACACTAGCGGAGAACACATTCCTTGCCTTTTCCGACTTCTGGTGGCTGCCTCACTCCAGTTTCTGCCTCTGTCTTCTCATTACTTTCTCTTCTCTGTCTCTCAAAATTCTTCACTGCTTCTCTCTTCCAAGGGCACATGTGAGTACATTTTGGGCCCACCTGGATAATCCAGAATAAACTCCCTTTCTCAATATCCTTAACTTAATCACTTTTGGGGGGTGTCATATACGGTAATATTCACTCTTTTAGCATATAAGGCAATTGTAGTGGATTGAATAATATCCTCCAAAACTTCAGGTCCACTTGAACTTCAGAATGTGACCTTATTTGGAAATGAGGTCTTTGCAGATGTAATTAATTAAAGATCTTGAGAAGAATCATCCTGGATTTAGAGTGGTGTCCTTCCAAGAGATGGAAAAGGAGAAGACATGGAGAGACCTACAGAAGGCTATGTGAAGACAGGCAGAGATTGGAGTGACGTGGAACAAGCCAAGGATTGCTAGGACCTGCCAGAAGCTAGGAGAGAGGCATGGAATGGTTTCTCTCTCAGGGCCTCCAAAAAGAACCAACCCTGCTGCCACTTTGATTTCACATTTCTGGCCTCTCGAACTGTGAGAGAATGAATTTCTGTGGTTTTAAGCTACCCAGTTTGTGATACTTATGGCAGTTCTAGCAAATTAATATAGTAATACTCATAGGTTCTGAGAATTAGGATGTTAATATACCTTTGGGGGTCCATTTTCTTCCAGCCTACCACACCAGGTCTCACACCTCAGTTAAATAGCACCATCACTCATTAGCTGGACGATAGTGGGCACATTGCTGACGTTTCCTGAGGCCCAGGTCTCCTAAAATATCTCACGTTTTTTGAGGTCGTGATGTGGGCATCCTGTACATAGCTGATGCATGTTTGCTGAGAGCCAAGCCCTACTTCAATGAGGGGATGGTTGTGACACAGCCACGGTGGTACCTGACAGGTGTAGTGGCTCTAGTGACTTTGACCTGTGTTTTTCTGTGCTTCCTTCCACCACTTTACTTCCCCACTGATGTGTGTGCAGAAAAGGGGATTTTTTTTGGTGGTGTTTTTTTTAAAAAAGATGACCGGTAAGGGGATCTTAAACCTTGACTTGGTGTTGTCAGCACCACGCTCTCCCAAGTGAGCCACAGGCCGGCCCCTGCAGAAAAGTGTTAACAGAGCAGACCTGAGGCTGCCATCCTGAGAAAGGCCTGAGGCAAGGCTGGCCCTTGGCTGGTGTCTGTGAACTAAGGTTTCAGGAGATGTTCCCACCATTCCCTAACTGGTAAGAGTGACTTACTGTGTATTACACAAACAGTGTGGTTTATGCCAAACACCTTCTTCTTGGGAGTCTGGAATTTTTGTTCATGCCAGGTGGAGAGTGCCTACCTGAACAGCCCTTGATAAAGCACTGGGCCCTGAGTCTCTAACAAGCTTCCCTAGTAGACAGTGCTTCATATGTGTTGTCAGAATTTAGTGCATCCAGTGTGACTCCACAGGGAGATCTAGTTTTGCTTTGTGTCCTTTCACTGTAATCAGTCATAACTGTGAGTACAACTTTTTGCTGAGTCCCATGAGTCCTAGGGGAGGGACCCCGACCTACCTGCCCTTCTGTCCTCAGTCCCTGTCCCCTTCCTCAATTACAGGAGCCCCTTCTCAAAGCTGCAGATTCACACAGTCTTGGCCAGCAGCCTACTCTATTGTCTCCGTCTGACAGCCAAGGTTCTATAAATCCTCTCCCGAAGGGCAGTACACATCCAGATTGGGCCTTGAATGTGTATCTTTGCTTGTTTTTCAGACTCAAAACCTCAGACCCTAGCTGAACAGCTGGCCCCAGACAAAGGCAGTCTGCCTTGTGGGTGGATGACAGTGGGACTCGAAGGGCAAGATTTCTGGCACACCATATTGAGAAAAGTTGTGGGGCGTGAAGGCCAGGAAGCAGAAAGATGCTGCCAAGCAGTGATGCTTAGCCAGGGGGAGAAGAACCTGGAGCGGAGCCTTGCAGGAAGTTTCCACTGGCCCCCATTTGTCACTGAGCATCAGGACACTCCTCCAGCCTCAAACCACATCCTCAAAAAGGGCCTCACATGCGTTTCAGTCTTAGATCAGGGTTACTCCTGCCAAAGAGAGGATGTGTGTGGAGAAGCCTGCAGCTGTTTCCCAGACCTTAGTTGGCCACCAGGAGTCCACACTGCAGAGGGCATCCCAGTGTGCAGTGGGTGGGAAGATGCCTTTGGCAAGAACACGTGCCTCGTGAGCTATCAGCAGGTTCCCAATGGAAGGAAGCCCTACACATGCGAGGAGTGTGGGAAGGCCTTTGGGCAGAGCACTCATCTCATTCAGCACCAAAGAACCCACACTGGCGAGAAGCCGTATGCCTGCTGGGAGTGCGGACGTGCCTTCAGCAAGAACTCATCTCTGGTCAAGCACCGGCGCATCCACACGGGCGAGAAACCCTACACGTGTGGCCAGTGTGGCAAGCGCTTTCGTGAGAGCTCATCGCTTGTCAAGCACCAGCGGGTGCACACAGGTGAGAAGCCATACACATGTGGTGAGTGTGGGCGCACCTTCAGCCAGAGCAGCCACCTCCTGCAGCACCAGCGAGCCCACACCGGGGAGAAGCCATTTGCCTGCCACAAATGCGGCCGAGCCTTTGCCGACTCCTCGGCCCTCCTTGTCCACCACAGAACCCACACGGGAGAGAGGCCCTACGAGTGCCGTGTGTGCTGCAAGGCATTCAGCCTCAGCTCATCCCTGACCGAACATGAGCGCTGCCACACAGGAGAGAAGCCATACGAGTGTCGGGAATGCGGGAAGGCCTTCAGCCAGAGCTCGTCCCTCAGCAAGCACCTGAGGACACACACGGGTGAGAAGCCATACTCATGTGGTGACTGTGGGCGCACCTTCAGCCAGAGCTCGTCCCTGGCCAAGCACCAGCGGGTACACACGGGTGAGCGGCCCTATCTGTGTGGAGAGTGTGGAAAGGCCTTCAGCCAGGGCTCCTACCTGATTCAGCACCTCAAGATTCACAGCGGTGAGAAGCCCTACACATGCAGTGAGTGCAGGAAGCCATTCACCGACTCCTCGGCCCTGGTCCTACACCAGCGGGTGCACACAGGTGAGCGTCCTTACGCATGCGGAAAATGCGGGAAGACCTTCAGCCAGAGCAAGTTCCTCACCCAGCATGAGCGGATCCATACTGGCGAGAAGCCCTTCGTGTGTGGTGACTGCGGAAAAGCCTTCCTGCAGAGTTCATCTCTCACCCTCCATCAGAGAACGCACACTGGGGAGAAGCCTTACAAGTGCAATGAGTGCGGCAAGTCCTACATCCAGATGTCGCACCTCACCGAGCATTACCGGGTGCATACCGGGGAGCGGCCCTACACATGCAACGTATGCGGTAAAGCCTTCAGCCGGGGCACACACCTCACACAGCACCAGCGTGTCCATGCAGGTGCCAAGCCCTTCATATGCTGTGTGTGTCAGAAAACCTTCCAGGAGGCCACAGCCCTCGTACTGCATCAGAGGACGCACTCTGGCGAGAAGCCCTTTGAGTGTCGTGAGTGCGGCAAAGCCTTCAGCCAAAGCAGATTCCTGGCCCAGCATCAGAGAATTCATTCCCGGGGGAGACCATATCAATACAGCGAGTATCAGAAAACCCTGAGCAACTGTTTGGTGCTTGTACGTCAGTGAACTGAGCACGTGCCAGAGACCTTCCCATCTGTCCTTGGTGTGTTGTCCTCTATCTGGGGGAGGCCCTGTGAGTGTGAAGAGCTCAGGGCCTGTGTAGGGCAGCCTCTGTCCTGCCTCACACACGTCTTCCTACAGGGTCACCTGGTCTGTTGAGAAAGCTGGGCGTGGGCCTTTGATTTGTCTTCCTTATCCCCATAACCTTCAAGGGGAGTAATGGCCACTCCCAGTTCTTCTCCATCATTAGGTTCCCGTGGATGCCCACCAGGTGGCAGGAGGTCCACAAGTGTGAACGTGCTTCCTCTCAGCAGGACTGGAACGCAGCTTATTTCAAAGTTTTTGCCAAGGCAAAAATGAAATTAAAGGGGAAAAATCTATTTTAAAAAGATGCTTTTGCAGTTTGTGCCCTGTTTTAACTTGGACCATATGGTTTTGGGGTTTGTTTTTCCCCCACATAAAGTAAGCTTTATATTCTGAAATGTTATGTGTCACAAAGTCCAGTTCTTTAAAAAGGAAATTTTGCATCTTATTTCTCAGCTTCAACATGAGGACTTCACCAAATCAGTTGGGACAGTGATGTTAGCTAAGGTTTTATTTAGCAGGTTGTAAGCACTTTATAGGTACTGCCCTTCACCCTCTCTGCAGCCCTGGGATGCTGAGTGTTTTTATCCCCAATCCACAGATCAGGAGCTGAGACTGGTTTTTTGTTTTTTGGGTTTTTTGTTGTTGTTGTTTTGGCAGCTGGCTGGTAAAGGGATCCAAACCTGTGATAAGTTTTTTAAGTCTGTGCTGTAACCAACTGAGCTAACCGGCTGGCCAGCTCAGGAGCTGAGACTTTGAGAGGTTAAATCACTTGCCCAGGCCCCCAGCTAGAAGCCACTCACTTTTCAGAATGAAAATAAAAGGCTAGGGTGGTAGAAGTCCCTCATTCCCTTTCAGCATATGCCCAGAAGTATTTACTTTGAAAGGCAATTCTAGAATATAAAGTCCTATTGAGCATTTGGAGACAGTGGGATAATTGGATTCCACCTGAAGAAGTGGGTTAAGCCACTTGGCTGACTTGAGGAAAAGGCAAACTAGGAACTGGGATCTGTTGCTCAACCCAGAGGTTCATTAAATGCCTACCGGGAGCCATCCACTTGTTCTCACTCTCCCACGTAATACTGCTTGAGTGTTCTCCAGCTATCAGGGTGAGTTCTGGCCTCTAGCTCAGCCCCCTGTGCTCACCCACCATGCCCATCTTTCCAGGCTCATCCACTGTCATCCCACAGGCAGCCTGCATTAGCCAAACCCACCTCTTTCCTCTTCCCTGACAGTCTGGTTCGTTCTGGTTTCTCTCTTCAGATCAGCTCCAGGGTAACCTCTCCCTGACTGAGTCAGCACCTTCTCGTGCCCCACCACAGCACGTGCATTGCATTGTCATTGGCCATGTCCTCATCCAGAAACCACCATGGTCTGGAAGCTCCTTTACACATGTCTCAGTTGTATTTGTATCCCCATCACCTGGCACACTGAGGGTCCAAGGTAGACAGGGAATGAGTAAACCAGTAAGACTCTGAAAGTGCAAAAAGACTACTGTGTAGGGGTCCCCAATGCCACCCTCAGGTTCACTGAGGGACTCACAGAACTCAGAAAAACTGATATACTCAAGGTTTATTACAGTGAAAGGATACAGATTAAGATTAAAGAGTAAAATAACAGGGCCGGCCCGGTGGCGCACTGGAGAGTGCACCGCTTGGGAGTGTGGCGGCGCTCCCACCGAGGGTTCGGATCATGTGGAGACCAGTTCCCGCTCACTGGCTGAGGGTTGCGATCCCATTGCCGGTCAGTAAAAAAATACAAAAAGGAAAAAAAAAAAAAAAAAAATAAAATAACAAAGGTGAAAGGTGCATAAGGCACAGTCCAGGAGAGACCAGGTACAACTGTAGACTGCTTAATTCTCCCAGCGACAAATGACAATACACACAGTATTACCAACCAGGGAAGCTCCCCCAACCCTTATTTACTAAGGGTTGATCACGTTGGCATGGAGTGCCCACATGACTGACCTCAGTCACTCAGTCTCCAGCCCCGTCAGAGGTCAAACTGATAAGAGTGTGGCCCAAGATCCCCACCATAAATCACATGTTGACAAGTTATCTGGCATGGTCCAAGGTCCAAAGGTAAACAAAGACACTTTTAACAGGCAGGATATTCCAAGAGCTGAGCAGGTCAAGTGCCAGTTTATTCTCTGTAATGTGCAGGGTTGTATCACCTGCTGAGTTAAGCCTTTACCGCACAATGACCCAACACAGTTGCAGCCCCAGGAGGCCTTGTCACCCAGCTGAGGGCCACAGCTGCTACAGCAACATGAGGGAGAGAAGCAATTCACAGCAGCAAGAGTGAACTCAGTTTTGCAGGACAAGACCATCTCAGGGGGGTGTCCAGTCGGGACAGCACTCAGTAGCACCACCGCCGTAAGAGTCCCAAAGAGCAGGCTGAGAAACAGCCATATGGCTGGGTGCACTTCTGGCTCTGCTGCACACCCACTATGACTTGCCACAGGCTGCCAAATTTAGCCTTTGTAAAACTGGGGACAGTGCCATTCCCAGGGATTGTCCGTGAGGCAATTCATTCTTCCCATAGGGCTAGCAGGTCTTCAAATTCTTTTGCTTTATTATGCTTTATTGTTCATCAATGTTTGTCTTATACCAAATGCCAGTAGGCATTTGAGCTGCCTAGACCCTGCATGGAGGGCAGGGCTGCTTGTTGGCATCAGATGCAGGAGGCAGAGGCTGAACCTCAGGTTGTGGGTTCCCTGGGATATCAGGCCCAGTCAAGTGGTCCTGAGACAAGAGGTAAAGGAGAGCCCATGGGGCCCAGAGACCTCAATTTACTCCTTAGGGTGGCCCCCTGGGCTGCATCCTAGTGACGTGAGGTGTGCATCCGCACTCGTGCACACACACTCCCTGGACGCCAAGGCAGTTGCTTGGCACTGGGAGCATCTGGGCCCTTTCCCTCAAGAGTCCGGGAGCGTGGAGTTCAGCTGACTTGCACAGTGGTGGGGTGAATCTCACTTAGATGCTGAAGGGGTTTATGGGATGGAATCCACGGACATGAGGCAGCTGCGGGTCCTCCATGCAGAGTCTGGGTGGGTGGGGGAGCCTGCCTCTGTGTAGAGAGTGTGTGTTTCTGTGTGTCTGTGTCTATGTTTTTAATAATAGCTTTATTAAAATATAATTCACATCCATAAAATCCACTCTTTTAGTGTTCAATTTAGCAATTTTTAGTATATTCGCTACAAGGTGCAACCATCACCACTAATTCCAGAACATTTTCATCACCCCCAAAAGAAACCCCCAAACCCATTATCAGTCACTTCCCACTCCCCTTCCAGCCCCTGGCACCCACTTATCTACTTTCTTTCTCTATGGATGAGCCTTTTCTGGATATTTCACATAAATGGAATGTTAAAACATGTGACCTTTTGTGTCCCTCAGCATGTTTTCAAGGTTCATCTGTATTTTAGCATGTATCAATACTGCGTTCATTTTTATGGCTGAACATTCTGTTGTACAGATGTACCACATTTTGTTTATCCATTCATTGGTTGATGGTTATTTGGGTTGTTTCCACTGTTTGGCTATGATGAGCGATGCTGCTATGAACATTTGTGTATAAGATTTTGTATGCGCGGCGGCGCTCCCGCCGAGGGTTCGGATCCCACATACAGACCAGTTCCCGCTCACTGGCTGAGCGAGGAGCGGGGAGCAACACCGAGGGTTGCGATCCCGTTGCCGGTCCCGGGCCGGTACGGGCGCGACACTGAGGGTTGCGATCCGTTGCCGGTCATGAAAAAAGACAAAAAAAAAAAGGAAAAAAAAAAAAGATTTTGTATGGACATATGTATTCATTTCTCTTGGCTATAAACTGATGAGTGAAAATGCTGAGCCACAGGGCAACTGTGTGTAACTATTTGTGGAACTGCCAATCTGTTCTCCACAGCGGCTGCACCATCTTACATTCCCACCAGCAATGTGCCAGGGTTCTGATTTCTCTACATCCTTGCCGACACTTGTAGTTACATCTTTTTTATCATGATCATTCTAGTGGGTATGAAGTGGCATCATATTGTGGCTTTAATCTGCCTGATTACCCTGAGGCCTCCCACCATGGACATGGGGAAGCAGAGGCTATCACAATCAGCTGGGAGGAGGAGAGGGTTTATTATCTCCATATCACGAAGTCAGGTTTGTTATCTCCATGTTACAGAGAAAGAAGTGGAATTTCAGTGAAGTGAAATAATTTGCCCAAGAAACAGAGAGTAAGGGGCAGAGCAGGAATTTGAGATCGGCTGGGTCCCTCTCTGTAGCCCACACTTCCTATGGTCTTATGTTGATTCAGTCAGTGGTTCTCAGCCTTCTCTGCACATTACAATTGCCCAGGCCAAACCCCAAGACCAATTAAATTCGGATCAGTGATAGGCAGAATAATGCCCCCCCAAAGATGTGCACACCCTAATCCCTGGGAATATGTTACCTTACATTGCAAAAGGGACTTTGCAGATCTGATTAAGTAAATGATCTTCATATGGGGAGATTATCTTGGATTAGCCAGGTGGCTCCAGTGTAATCAAAAGGGTCCTTATAAGTGAAAGAGGGAGATAGGAGGGTCAGAGGAGATATAACTATGAAAGCAGAGGTAGGAGTGAGGTGGGGCCACAGACCAAGGAATGTGGGTAGAATCCAGAAGCTGGAAGAGGCAAGGAAATGGATTCTCCCCTGGAGCCTCTAAAAGGAAACATGAATTTAGTCCAGTGAGACTCATTTCTGACTTCTGATCTCTAGAAATGTAACAATAGGTTTTTGTTGTTTTAAGCCACTAACTTTTCCGTAATTTGTTACAGAAACAATACGAAATTTACAGAGACTCCTGACACAAACCAGACCAGTTGAGCAGGCCCAACTTCACCCAGGTAGAAAACAGGAAGAATGATAGTTCACAGAAGTGATAAAACAAACCAGGCAAGTTTGGGGCTCCCTTTGCCAGTGGGGAGACAAGTTCTGCTCAGAGGAGGGGGTGCCAAGGGAAATATGCAGTGAGGCATAGAGCTGGGTCCAACAGAAGGGCAGGCCTGGAGGCTGAGGAGCAGGAGCTGCCAGAGATAAAGCCTTTAGCGGCACAGGAAGAGAGGAGGTCACCAGGAGAGTTGGCAATTTGGGTTAACTACCCAGTGAGTGCACAAATGGGGCTCAGTGAAGACATGGCTTAGTTTTACAGTGATCAGGGGTGCACATCATAGGCTGTACCTTCAACAACAGAGTGTGAGTAGAAGACCGCAAGGACGGCCAAGAAGACCAAGGAAGTGAAGGCAACCAGTGCCACCTGCAGCCCAAAGTCCAGTCCAGTGCTTAGAGAATGAGATGGGGCTTGGTCAGGAAAGCAAAGGATTCCTTAGCATAGGATGCCCGTGGTGCCCACCAGTGGTCAGAAAATGCAAAGGGGTCATCTACACAAAATGTCCAGAACTGGCAAATCCATACAGACAGAAAGCAGATTAGTGGGTGTCAGGGGCTAGGGGAGAAGGAATAGAGTGACTGCAAATGGGTTTAGGATTTCTTTAGGAGGTGATGAAAATGTTCTGGAAGTAGAGGGTGCTGATGGTTGTACAACCTTGTGAATATACAAAAAACCCCTGAACTGTACACTTTTGAAAGGTGAACATTATGGTATGTAAATCATAGCTCAAAAATATTAAAAATTTTGAAAAGAGAAAATGGAAAGAGGACCAGGGAGAGGAACAAGGGGGGAGGAAGTGATAAAAGCCTGTGGGGTGCAGAAAGAGGGAGACGTGCAGGACAGAGGAAGACAACGTGCCCCAGGCCCCTGGGAGGGCATGGCGAGAGCACAGCCACCAGAGCTATTCCCTGGTGTGGAGTTTCTGGTGCTGGAGGAGGTACAGGCTATACCAGAATGCCCTGCCATGCTTGCTGCAAGCATCTCACCTGTGTGGATGTGCCAATGCTGGCTGAGGTGTGAGCACTAGATGAAGGCCTTGCCACACTCCAGGCAGACATAGGGCTTCTCACCTGAGTGGATCTGCTGGTGCTCAGTGAGGTAGGCGCTCATGCTGAAGGCCTTGCCCCAGGCTGGGCACTTGTAGGGTTTCTTGCCTGTGTGGCTCCACTGGTGCTGACTGACCTGTGAGCTCCAAATGAAGGCTTTGCCACACTGGCCACACACATATGGCTTCTCCCCAGCGTGTCCTCTGGTGGGTGACAAGCACCATCTTCCATATGAAGGTGCACCCACACTCGTCACACGCGTAGAGCCTCTCACCTGTGTGGTCCCGCTGGTGCTGGCTGAGGTCTGAGCTGCCCTTGAAGGGCTTGCTGCAGTCCAAGCGCTCACAGGGCTTCTCACCTGTGTGGATCTTGTGATGCTCAATGAGTGTGGAACTTTGCCCAAAGGCCTTACCACACTCAGTGCACTGATACAGCTTCTCACCGTTGTGTGTCCTCTGGTGGCAGATTGGGAACAAGCTCCACCTGAAGGTTTTCCCACACTCCTGACACTGGTAAGGCTTCTCCGATGTAAAGCTAGGGCTAGGGCTCACAGACCCCTTGAGCCCGTTGCACAAATTGGGTCACAAACCCTCCACACACAGGTCTACAAGCTAGGTAATAGGAAAAGGTCCTGGGAGCCACGGGTAAAAAATTAATAGGCTTTATTCAGAGCTAGGAGCAGCTGTCCTAGTGACTTCTCTGAGAGTTCTGAGAAGCACCATGTATCAGAGCTGTTAGTCCTTTATACTTAGGTCCATAACCCTGGACACCTGGGTGCCCATATTCAATTACATTAAGTAGTAACCAAGGAACACCTGAAGATATTTACAGCAAATGCTCAGCAATGTTCTGAACATCTGAGGGGCCCTGACCATTTTCCTATATTTTCCCAACACCCCGGTGTGAATCTGCTGGTGTTTCCACAGGTCTGAGCTTCCCTGGAAGGCCTTGCCACATTCCCTGCACTTAAATGGCATCTCTCCAGCGTGGGTCCTCTGGTGCAGCATAAGGGTGGAGTTCTGAATGAAGCCTTTCCTGCACTCTTGGCATTTGCAGGGTTTCACTCCAGTATGGATCCTCTGGTGCTCGATGAGGTTGGACTGGCACTGGGAGACTTTCCCACAAGGACTGTACAAATAGGGCTTTTCCCCAATGTGAGTCCTCTCATACATAGTGAGAGCCAAGTGCTTTTTGAAGCTCTTCCCACACACACTACACCTGCAGGGTTTCCTGCTCACACAGGCAGCTTGTGATGCAGCTGGCTCTAGAACCTGCTCAAAGCTTCCTCCATGTGCAACTAACATATGTGCTTTCTCTTCTACATCAATGCTCTCTTGTTTAATTCCAGGAGGAATCCTGACACTTCTAGCAACTTCACTGCCACCACAGCCTCTCACCACACTAGGAATTTCCATGTTGGGGACTGTTGCTTAAAATCTCCTTCCTAGAAGAACAAATGTTCCTCCATAATCTTAGCAGGATTTCTGTTCCAGTTCCTTGAGCAGGCATCCAGAGTGCCCATGTCTGTGAAGGCAGAGAAGACTCTTTTCTGAAAACCTCCATTTTTAGCCCTGTTATGAAGTGCAGGTCTTTGAATTTGCCCTTTAGTCACCTTCCTTGAACTGAAAGAAACCAAGATCACAAATGATTTTGTTGACATTCTACACTGAAAGAAAAGAAACCAGAAGGATTATAGAAGTGGATGGAATTACTAACTCTCTAGGCCTCAAGCCCTCAGGTGTCTCTGCCATCAGTATGAGATGAACTTTCCCTATTAGCCCTGCAAGAAAAGTGCAGCAGACACGGACTGGACCTGCAGCCTGGGGCCAAGCCCACTGAGCCCAGCCTGGATCAGCCAACCCCTAGACACATGACAGAAATAAGCACGTTTTGCTGTGGGTCACTGAGCTGTTGCAGGTGTGTTTTAGAGCAACAGGTGACTGATATAATTCCCAAATTAAAATGAATATTCCCTGAAAAAGATGAGGTTTGAAATTTGGAGAGAGTATGAGAAAGAGACAGAAGCAGAGAGGAAGGGAGCAGAGTCTTCTCAGAGCACTGACTGAACAGAGAACAAGCACAAAAGGGGTGGCCAAGGGAAAAGGGCATTCCAAGGTCTAGGATACCCTGGCCTCAGCTATGAAAATGGCAGGACTTCTCGCAGCCCTAATAGCACAGACATAATCTGGGCAGAAAAGAAGCCACTGAGGAGAGATTCCATCAACTTTTCAAGTTACCCATTCCTGTTAACTGTCAATCAGGGCTCGCCTTGCTCTCCCTGGCACCTGATCTGCCAGCTGCTACACTTTCTCTCCCATCTCCTCCTTAGGAACGTCTCCAAAAAGAGCTCCACCCTAAGTATCCCCACACCCACACCAATGCCCCTTCACTCCCTCCTCTGGACTAAATTGTGTCTCTCCCCCCCCCCCCCCCCCCCCCCCCCTGGGCAAAAATTTGTCCCCCCCCCCCCCCCGCAAATCCATATGTTTAAGTCCTAACCCCCAATATACCTCAGAATATAACTGTATTTGGAGATAGACCCTTTAGAGAGGTAATTAAGGTTAAACGAGATATAGGTGGGCCTTAATCCAATATGACTAGTGTCCTTAAAAGAAGAGAGGGACTGTTGGGAAAATATAGGAAAAATGGTCAGGGTGCCTCAGATGTTCAGAATCTTGCCGGGCATTTGATGTAAACAGGTACATGCGCTCAAGTAGTTCTTTGGTTATCGTCTAATGTAATTGTGCATATGTGCATCTAGGTGTCCTGGGTTATGGATTTAAGTGTAAGGATGAGTGACTCTGATCCATGGTGCCTCCCATCCCCGGGATGCCCCCCCACTGGGGGGGCATGGGGAGGCCACTACTGCTGCTGGAGGCTGCTGCTGCTGCTAGTGCCCCCGGGATGTCTGCAAGGCCACTGCCACTGCCGGACCTGTAAGCTGCTGCCGCTCAGGGAGCTAGGGACTGAGCTCATGTCATCTGCCAACAGCTCCTGGAATCTTTCCCAATTACCTAGCGTGGGCCTGCATGTAAGGGGTCTGGGGGCCCAGTCTGTACAATGGGTTTGGAGGGTCTGAGCCCTAGCTCTGACAATATAAATGGAAACTTAGCATAACTAAAATAATAACTAAAATAATGAAACATTTTGGCTTTAGTTATGATTTGCCTTACTTTATTGGGGACCCAAACAGGGGGAAGGCCATATGAGAACACAGTGAGAAGGCAGCCATCTGAAATCCAAGGAGAGAGGCCATAGGAGAAACCAAACCTACTGACATCTTGACCTTGGACTTCCAGCCTACAGAACTGTGAAAAAATAAATTTCTGTTGTTTAAGCTACCTACTCTGTGGTATTTTGTTATGGCAACTCTAGCAAGCTAATAAACTAATACAAACACAAACACACACACACACAGAGATCCCCCCCTACCCCCATGATCAGAGGTCACCCAGCTGAGCCTTGCCCACCCCTTGGTTGCTGGAGTTCAACCCATCAACCCTATCGGCTACACCTTTCAAACAGATCCAGATCTTAACCCTTCTCAGTACTTCCACCACCATCACACTGCCACCCTGACCTATAGCAGCCAGAGGACTCCTATGAGGAGCTAGGTCATGTCACGGCCCTCCTCTGCTCAAAGGCCTCCCATGGCTCCCACCTCTATCAGGGTAGAAATCAAAGTCCATATATGGCCCATAAGCCCTTCAAGATCTTCCACTGGGCCAGCCCGTGGCCCACTTGGGAGAGCGTGGTGCTGACAACATCAAGTCAAGGGTTAAGATCCCCTTACCAGTCATCTTTAAAAAAAAAAAAAAAATTCTTCCACCATAGGCCTGTCTGTTCTGACCCAATCCCCTCCCATCTCCTTCCCTTGATCTACCCCAGCCCACTCTCCTCACCCATGCCCACCTCCCGGCCTTGGCATTTGTGTTCCATCTACCTGCAACATACTCTCCTTGAGTTCGTCCCTCTAGTCAGGTCTCAGCTGAGATGCCAACTCCACATAGAAGTAACTTATTTCTTTATTTATCATCTCTCTCCCCACACAATAAAATTAGCTTTATGAAGGTCCTCGTCACTGCGGTATCCAATCTGGAATGGTGCTGGCCCCCTGTCCTGGGTGCTCCATATGTATCTGTGGAAGAAAGATATGCTCATTCCAGCTGCTGGCAGCCTGCACAGGAAGGTCTGAGAAACCACAGGGGAGGTGGCCACAGGCTGGAGTCAATGAACACCACCAGCACCACCAGGCAGTTACACAGGCACCCTCCACAGGACCTCACCTGCACACAGGCTGGGCAGCTACCCTCCATGTCCTGAGCCCCCAGCCAGAGTCTCCTGCTCAATGTCTCTCACACACACACACCCCACACATCCCCCCCACACACAACGTTCTCACACACAGTTACATGTCTAGGCACCCACTGTGTCACACGATCACACCCGCAATCACAGTCACTATAACACCACCACACAGGTCCTCCCCACCACTTGCATATTTCTGTCTCACAGACACCATCGCACATGGTGAAGTCACACACAGCTGCATGATTATCGCATATGGTGATAAACCACAGATCACTCACACACAGTTAAGCACACAGAACTACCCTCACACATGGTCACAGAGTGACACACGCAGCCAGACCCCCAGGTCACATACAGTCACACACGACAGACATGTGAAATGACTTTTACATGTGGTCACAGTGAGCCACACAGCTACACACGAGACACACCCCTCACACCAGCACCCACGCCCTTCATCCCTTACAGCTCACATCGACATCCCTCATGGCACCCTCAGCCCTCACCTCTTCACACACCGCTCACCCCCACGCACCACGCACGGTCCCGCCTCCACCGCACCCCACGGCCGGGAACCTCCACTCACCGCCACCACCGCCCCACAAAGGCCCGACCGCTGTCCCTAGAGCCAGCCGGGACTACAACGGCCGACGTGCCCCGGAAGGCTCAAGGGCAGAACGGGGGTTGGGCGCTGTGCCTTCTGGGAATTGTAGTCTAGGTGGGCGGGCGCGTTATCAGTGGAGCCTGCGACGCGGGGAGTGCTGGGAGTTGTAGTCCCCACTAGCGGGCGCGCGGGCTGGCTAGTTACTGCGGACGCCTCCGGAAGTGTCCGCTGGCTGCGCGGGTGAGGTGGGTTTGGGTGAAGGTCCCGGCCCGGCTTGGAGCCGGAGAGGAAAACCGCAGGCCCCGAAGGCGCGAACGCCTTCGGCAGCCCGAGCAAAATGTGCGGAACCGACCGGCGGGCGGGGAGTGAGAGGCTGACCGGGGGCTGTGAGTGAGGGCTGGACTGACGGACAGACCAGTAGAGTAGGTGAGGGACTGACGGACGGAGCGTAGAAGAACAGATCAAAGTGGGACCAGCGGGCTGAGATGGAGGGCGTGGGACTGACTGACCAGTTGTACGCGTCGGATAGGTTGTGCTTCTGTCTGACACGTGTTGGTGTGTGACCGTCTGATACCTTGAGCGTCTGGCTAACCGGTGGAGGACCGGGGGCTGTGAGTGAGGGCTGGACTGACGGACAGACCAGTAGAGTAGGTGAGGGACTGACGGACGGAGCGTAGAAGAACAGATCAAAGTGGGACCAGCGGGCTGAGATGGAGGGCGTGGGACTGACTGACCAGTTGTACGCGTCGGATAGGTTGTGCTTCTGTCTGACACGTGTTGGTGTGTGACCGTCTGATACCTTGAGCGTCTGGCTAACCGGTGGAGTATGCGACTGACAGAGATGGTGCTTGTTTAAGAGTTTATAGGTGGTTTCTATGATACCGTGAGAGGGTGGGTGCGTGACTATCTGTGATTTCAAGTGTGACAGATTTTCTGTGTCTGGTTGACATGGTTACTAAGAGATTGTGAATGGTTGTGACAATAGTGCTGTGATGGAGATGCTGTGAGGGCCTGTGTTTATTGACTGCTCATGGGTGACACTGAGATATGTTGTGTGCCTGGGTATATTTTGGAGTATGACTGCAGACTGTGCCTGAAATAGATAGCATGTGTATGTATAACTAACTGTGTGATAGACATTTTGTTGGGGAACTGAAAATTGGGTGATCCACAAAGAGTTTACCTACTGTGTTGACAGAGAATTTGTGCTTTGCCATGTTTGCTGCTGAAATTGGGTGACTGGTGGTTGCCCAGCAGGGCTTATGGATACATCCACCAGCTTGGGCTTAAGTGTGTCTGAGGGCTGTGGAGTCACCAGAGCAGACATTTACTGCATATTTCCTGTGTTCCAGGCTTGTGCTGGATGTTTGTCACAGATCACCTCTGGTAACCTCATACAACCCTCTGAGGTAGGTATCGTTATCAGGCTGGGTTTGCTCGGAGGGCAGGAGATAAAAACCACTCTCCTCAGTTGGTTAAACAGCTGTGGATGAGGTCCCTTGACCTGATATGAGGTCACATGTCAGGGGTAGGCTGGAGGCTGAGGAAGGTGCGCATGTGTCTTGGAGACTATCATCAGGGAATTCCCCAGGACAAGTGTCCCAGGGGTGCAAAAGGAAGCTCGGAAGCTGTCACTGCATTTATTATGATTCTTGCCACCCCTGCTCCTCCTTCACCTCCCTTGTACAATGATTTCCTTTATTTGTGGGTGACCGTGCTCAGCCATTCCTGCTCTCTTTCTTTGCTCGGCTCCTGTTTATTGTGCACCTGCTATAGGACAAGCCCTCGGTACTATAGCTCCACCACGCCCAGCCTTTCTGGGGAAACAAAACAGTTACAGTACAGAGCCGGGGGAAGAGAGACCTAGGGCACCCTGGGAAGAGGACTTAGCCTATGACCAGGTTTCTGGGACAGCTGCCAAAGAAGGTGGCAACTAAAAGGAGGCCTGGAGAACCAGCAGGAGAGACCTAGGGCACCCTGGGAAGAGGACTTAGCCTATGACCGGGTTTCTGGGACAGCTGCCAAAGAAGGTGGCAACTAAAAGGAGGCCTGGAGAACCAGCAGGAATTAGTCAGGTGCAGAGAGGGATTTCAGAACAAGAGAATAGCAGGGGCAAAAGCTGAGGCACTGGGGTAACAGTAATGGCGATGCAACAAGAAACCCAAGTGAGATTTACAGCAGAGTTAAGGGGCTTCACCAGAGTTTAGCAACTTCACCAGAAGTGGCCAGATGCCACTGAAAACTTTCAGAATTGGTGTCTTGTTTTACTAATGTTCTCTTCTCCCTGTGCTCAAGGCCATAGCAAATTTTCAGGCCTCCTCTGTCTCTCTCTGTTTCGGGTAGCTTCCCTGAGCAGGGTGTCCAAGAAGAGTGAGTGTCCAGGTTGACACTGAAGGGGAGGAGAAAAAGAAGAGCATACACACCTACACCTGTGGGGGTCATGGACTGGAGAAGGAGAGGCCAGGTCCTTGAGTAAGGGGTAGCATGTGACCAAAGCAAAGAGCTGGGGTCTCCTAGGAGAGTTTATATTTCATCTGTTTTGGTTTTTTTCTCCCTTACTATAAAAGAAAAATGGTTTACTGTGGAAAGTATAGAATGTATAGAAAAGTAATAATATAAAAGACCTTGGCAAGGATGTAGAGAATCGGAACCCTCATTCACAGCTCGTGGGAATGTAAAATGATGCAGCCATTTCAGAAAACACCTGACAGTTTCTTAAAACGTTAAGGATAGAGTTATGGTATAACCCAGGAGTGAATCCTGGTATATACCTAAAACTTATACACCAGTATTCATAGCAGCAATTTTCCTAATAGCCAAAAAGTAGAAACAACCAAATATCCATCAATGGATGAATGGATAAACAAAACGTAGTATATACAATGCAATATTGTTTAGTCATAAAGAGGAATGAAGTACTGATACATGCTACAATGTGGATGAACCTAAAACACATTTTGCTCAGTGAAAGAAGCCAGACACAAAAGGTCACATGTTATATCTTTCTATTTATATGAAATGCCAAGAATAGGCAAACCAATAGACACAGAAAGTAGATTAGTGGTTGCCAGGGACTGGGAAGAAGGGAAATGGGGAGTGACTGTCAATGGGTATGGGGTTTCTTTTTAGGATGATGAAAATTTGGGGGGAGTTAGATTTTAGTGGTGGCTGCACAACCTTGTGAATATACAAAAATCACTAAAAGGGTGAATTTTATGGTATGTGAATTTTATATATAAAATATCCCCCTCCTAATGTCAGTAGCACCCCCATCTAGAAATGGGGCTGGATTCTAAGAAGTAGAATCTGACCTGGGGCGGGGGGGGGCAAGGTCATTTTAAAGTTCTTAGAACATATTTCCAAATTGTTTGCCAAAGATGTTTTAGGGCCAGCCCGGTGGTGCACTCGGTAGAGTGCGGCGCTTGGGAGCGCGGTGGCGCTCCCGCCGAGGGTTCGGATCCCATATAGAGACCGGTCCGCTCACTGGTTGAGCACGGTGTGGGCACAACACCGAGGGTTGCGATCCCGTTGCCGGTCACGGTACAGGTGCGACACCGAGGGTTGCGATCCCGTTACCGGTCACGAAAAAAGACAAAAAGGAAAAAAAAAAAGATGTTTTAATTGACTGCCACACCAATAGTGCATGAAAGTGGCTTCTCACCAGCCTGATCAGCATTAGATGCTCATGGTTATTCTAGAGTTTGGAAAGGTTGTTGTGAGAGGCAGCCCCATGTGGAGAAAAGACCACAGGACACTAGGGAGCCTGAGTTCAAACCCCAGCTCTGCACCTACTGACCAAATCACGCTGGTAGCTCAGTTTCCCAACTTTTAAAATGGGAGCGATAATATTGACTCACAGGGTGGTGGCAAGGGTTGAGTGAGTTAACAGATACAAAAGGCTAGTGTGGCCCAGCACCTAGTAGGTTCCCATCGACTGTTCCCATTTTCTTCTATTCCTGTTGCACATTGGACCCACACTCATCACAGTGTTTATCTTAGCATGTGTCTGTCTGTCTCCTTCCAGTGTCTTCCCAATTTTTGCATCCCTAATACAGAGTTGGGCACAGAATAGGGACTTAATGGGGTATGTTGGACGAAATATTATTGATGTATGTGTTCAGCAATGCAGAACGCACAGAGGATAAAGTAATGAGCTAAACTAAAACTCCTGCCCTTAAGGTGCTGACAATTGTGTGTTGGGGGAGGGGGCGGGCAGGTGGATAATAAACAAGCAATCACATAAGTGTATCAAACATCAGGAGGTAAAGAGTATAAAAAATAAAACAGGGTAGGGGACAGAGCTCTTTTGTGTAGAGACTTGATTTAAGTGTGTGAGAGATCACCCAACAATGACAAAATGCACATTATTTATTTATTTTTAAATTTATTGAATCATAATTGATTATACATATTTTGGGGTTTCAGTGTTGACATATGTTGATCAAATCAATATTACTAGCATATATATTGTTACAAATCATACTTATTCTTTATGCCCCTTGTCCAATCTCTCTCCCCTCCGCCTCTGCCCTTTAATTACCCTGGATTTCTTCTCTCCTTCTGAAAGAGTAGTGGTTACTCTGTTGATTTGTTGCCTAGATGATCCGTCCAATGCTGAGAGGTGTGATCAGGTCCCCCAATATTATCATAGAGCAGATGCTTCTTCTGTCACTCTGGAATGGGCTTTGTGGAGAGAGACATCTTCCTTTCTTTGGTCTCTGCTGACAAAATGCACATTATTTTTTTAAACAGCTTCATTGAGATATGATTCATATGCCATAAAACCCACCATTTTAATGTGCACAATTCAGTGGTTTTTAACATAGTCACAAGGTTGTGCAACCACCACCACTGTCTAATTCCAGAACATTTTCTCTATCTCAAAAAGAAACCCTGTACCTTAGCAGACGCTCCCCATTCTTCTCTCCTCCTCAGCCCCAGGCAGCCACTAATCTGCTTTCTGTTACTATGAATTTACCTATAGTGGAAATTCAAATATCCACTATAGGCAAATGGAATTTGAATTTAATGGAATCATACAATATGTGGTCTTTTGTGTCTGGCTTCTTTTACTTAGCATAATGTTTTCAAGGTTCATCCATATTGTAGCATGTGTCGATACTTTATTTCTATTTATGGTGAATAATATTTTATGTATATACAGCATTTTTTTTTTTTTGTCCTTTTTGAGACTGGCCGCACTGCGCTCAGCCAGTGAGCGCACCGGTCATCCCTATATAGGATCCGAACCTGCGCCGGGAGCGCTGCTGCGCTCCCAACGCCGCACTCTCCTGAGTGTGCCATGGGCTTGGCCCGTATATACAGTATTTTATCTATTGCTTGGTTAATGGACATTCAGATTGTTTCTGCTTTTTGGCTGTTACGACTAATGCTGCTAACATGTCCAAGTTTTCATGAGGACATATGTTTTCATTTCCCTTGGGTATATACCTAGGAGTGGAATTCCTGGGTCATGTGGTTACTCTGTGTTTAACCTTTTGAGGAAGTGCCAGACTATTTCCACAGTGGCTGTGCCAGGTTTTTATTTTTGGTGGCTGGCCAGTACAGGGATTGAAAGCTGTACCATCTTACATTCCCACCAGAAGGGTTCAAGGGTTCCAATTTCTACACATCCAAGCCAACACTTACCTGTCTGATTATAGCCATCCCGGTAGGTGTAAAGTGGTATCTCATTGATTTGTAATTCCCTGGTTGTAAATGATGTGGAGCATCTTTTCATCTGCTTATTGGCCATTTGTATATCTTTTGAGAAATGTCTAGTCAAATCCTTTGCCCATTTTTAAATTGGATTATTCATCTTTTTATTATGTAGTTGTTCTAGATATGGGTCTCTTATCAGATATTTGATTTGCAAATATTTTTTTCCATTCTCTGAGTTGTCTTTTCACTTTCTTGATGGTATCATTCAAATCACAAGAATTTTTAATTTTGATGAAGTCAGTTTATCTAATTTATCTTTTGTCACTTATGCTTTTAGTATATTATCTAAGAATGCTTTGCCTTTTGGGGGGGCGGGGGGGCTGGCTATTACAAGCATCAAACCCTGGACCTTGGTGTTATCAGCACTGTGCTGTAACCAAGTAAGCAATCCAGCCAGCCCCACTTTTCATTATTTTTAAGGGTGTGTGGAATATTAACCAAAACTAACCATATACTTGGTCACAAACCAAGACTCAGCAAATTTCAAAGGATTGGAATCCATCATAGCACATTTTCTGACCACAACAAATTGGATCTAGAAATAATAATGAAAGACAACTAGAAAACCCCCAGTTGTTTGGAAATGAAGGAGCAGAATTCTAAATAACCCTTGGGTCAGGAAGAAACCACAGCAGAAAGTAGAAAATATTTTGAACTAAATGATAATGAGGATACAATATATCAAACTTGGGATGTGCAGATAAAGCTGTGTTTGGGGGAAATTTATAGGCTTGAATACATGTGTTAGAAAAGAGGAGAGGCTGAAAGTAAACTAGGTGAGTATCAGTCTCAGATACTACAAAATAATGAGCAAATAAAGTGAGGGAGTGGTTATGTGACTGCCTAGGGACAGTGGGTGAGAGCTCGGGAAAGAGACCTGGCTCTGTAGGGAAGGAGCACACCTTAAACAGTCTGGCTATGGGTTTGCCTGGGTTTGGAGCTAAGCTCCCCACCAACCCTTCATTAGCTGGGAGACTGGGCAAATCTTTTCCTCCCCTGTATCTGTTTTAGCGTCTATAAAATGGGAAGAAAGTTCCCACCTCCCTGAGTTTATTGCAAGTTTTTTTTTTTTTTCCTTTTTGTCTTTTTTACTGACTGGTACGGGATCACAACCCTCGGTGTCGCACCCGCACCACGCTCAGCCAGTGAGCGGGAACCGGTCTCCTTTTTGTCTTTTTTACTGACTGGTACGGGATCACAACCCTCGGTGTCGCACCGGCACCACGCTCAGCCAGTGAGCGGGAACCGGTCTCCACATGGGATCCGAACCCTCGGCGGGAGCGCCACCGCACTCCCAGGAGGCGCACTCTCCAGTGCGCCACCGGGCCGGCCCTTATTGCGAGTTTTAAATGAGTTATTTCATGCAAGCAACAAGAACAGTGCTCGGCATCAAGTGGGTACTGTCCTCATTACTATGATGGTCTCTGTCTCTGTGAGAGTGAGTCACATCTCATAGGTCTTAAGCTGCCCTTCTCTGCAGGTTCAAGGCAGGGCCCCAGGTTCCATGTGACGATGAAGCTCTGACATCCCTGCAGACCCAGTTCCAAGGCTCCAGCCATCTTGTCGCTCACTGAGCACAGCAGCCCAATGGCCATCCCGAAGAGTCCCCAGAGCCCAGTGCCTTGGGACCATACCAGCTTCCTTCAAGTGAAGGTGGAGGAGGAAGTGGCTGGCCTCTCCCAGGGCCAAGAATCCAGCCTCAGCCACACTGCCCACCCCGAGGCTGCACGCCTGCGCTTCCGGCACTTCCGCTATGAGGAGGCGTCCGGCCCACATGAGGCCCTGGCCCAGCTTCGAGAACTGTGCCGCCAGTGGCTGCACCCCGAGGCACACTCCAAGGAGCAGATGCTGGAGCTGCTGGTGCTGGAGCAGTTCCTGGGCACGCTGCCTCCCGAGATCCAGGCCTGGGTGGGGGCCCAGTGCCCCAAGAGTGGAGAGGAGGCCGCTGTGCTGGTGGAGGATATGACTCAGGTGCTGGACAAGAGAGGTGAGGGGGAGTGACAGCAGGTGTCCACAGCACACTGGGGGCAGAGCCTGGACTGGAGCATGGGAGTACAGGGCTCTGGTGTGGAGTCTCACACACCCAACTGTCACGTTTGTGCCTTGCCCAAACTCTTACACTTGGTGCTGGACGGGTCTGTTTGGTTGCAAGTGACCAAATACAGCTCAAACCAGCTCAAGCAAAGAAGAGTAAGGAGGCGTCAGGTATGGCTGTGTCCAGTTGGTGGCATCAGGACTCTTTCATCTGTTTCTCAGTTGGGTTTTCCTACATTAGCTTCATTCTTTTTTTGGGCAGCTGACTGGTACTGGGATCCGAACCCTTGACCTTGTGTTACAAGGCCGCACTCTAACCAATTAGGCTAACTGGGAAGCCCTATATTAGCTTCTTACTTAAGTTAGGTTCTTTCCCCACGGGTGACATAGATGGCCCAGCAACCCCAGGCTTATGTCTTACCAACGTAGAAACCCTGGGGGAAGAACAGTTAGAGGCCCCTGGTCCTGAGAGGCCCCTGATCCTAGTCCCACTGAATTGGTCGGGGGCTTGTGTTTGTGGCCGACCAAATCCCAGAGCAAGGGGCAGTTCCCCAAAGGAAAACCCAGCTGCTGGTACTAGAGGCCCCTGGTCCTAGTCCCACTGAATTGGTCGGGGGCTTGTGTTTGTCTGTGGCCGACCAAATCCCAGAGCAAGGGGCAGTTCCCCAAAGGAAAACCCAGCTGCTGGTACAGACAGGTGGCTGGATGCCTCGGGTGGGGGTGGGGGGTGAGGAAGACAAACACCAGGTGTCCCCTTCCACCCTCTCTGGGCCTGCCCCATGCTGGCCTCCAGGATCTGGGTGGGTCAGACCCACCCTCAGCTGGAGTGGATACTGTTACTCAGGGAGACCCACACAGACATCCCAGCCCAGCGGGTCCATGGAACACAGGGAGGACCCATCCATAGGACAGTCCAGAGCCAGAAGCGAAGGCTCCTCCCAGAACGGCTTGGCCTGGCCTGTAAATAGCAGATGGCAGGGTGTGTGTGACAGGCACTGGGGAGATGTGTGCAGTGGACAGGAGGAACATGGAGTTTGGACATGAATGAATCATCAAGGCTCGGTAGATCCAGCCACTGGTCAGCATTCTTCTGGCCATGTGACTCTTGTGCGTCAGTTTACTGGTGGGAAAAATGGAGATTGTCGTCAAAATACCCACCTTGGTGTCCACGAGAGTTGTGAATGAGGGAATTCCTATGCAGCAGCTGCAGCAGTGCCTGGAAAGATTACAGAGGAGGTAAAGGTAGCTTTAGGACAATTTGTTCAGCTCCTTGAGAAACAGACTTCTCTGGAAGAGGTTGGTCATTCCCTCCCTTGGCCTCATCAGCTGTGTCCAGGAGGATGTCACAGGGACAGAGAGGAGGGAAGGAATGGCCCCTTTCTCCCACGGGGTCAGCAGAGACTTCAGAGAAAGGACAAAGAAGAGCCAGCCATCTAGACAGAGGGGACAGTGGGGGTAAAGGTATGATTTGGACCAGAGACTTCTGAGAAGAGCAGGTGGTGTGAGGTATCTGGAGTAGAGGCAGAAAGTGTCTGAGAGGGGCTGGGGGGAAGGAAGGGAGACTCCTGGAGGAGGAGATTTGGAGCTGAAATCTGGACTTGACCACTAGCTGTGATTTTGCACAAGTTACTCTACCTCTCTGAGCTAATCATGTGATCTTGTACCAGTTACTCAACACCTGTCCTCAGCTGGGCCTCCTGGGGGCTTGGAAGGCCAGGTGGGGCATCATTCACTCGCCCCCAGCAGTGATTGTCTACCTGGGGTTCTACCGTGGGAGATGTCATAATCACAGCATCTGGATTGATTCTCTCATTCAGCCAATATTCACTGAGCACCTGCAGACCCATCCAGGCCCAGAGGAAAGGTGCTAAGTATAAGGGACAGAGCCCCGACCTCACAGAGCTTGGGGCCTGCCTGGGGGGAGCACATATGCAGGTGCCTGACAAGGACAAACTCTCCCCCTCTCTTGCTGTCTTTCATATCAGTTCCCCTTCAGGGTTTTCCTTCTGACACCTGAGACAAAATCAGGAGTCTTGAGGGATGGGGAGCTTGAGGGTAAGAGGGTCAGAACCCATGATGCAGTTTTGGATGGTGTGGTTCAGCCCTGCACCCTTTTGTCATCTAAGACACAAAATGAGAAACTTCCCTTTGGAAATGGAATCAAATATCAGGGGTGATTCACATTTCCCTTTACAGAGCATGGCCAGGGCCCTAGGCAGAGTTGGGGAGGCTGGGTGTGGTAGGAGTAATGACTCTGTGGTTCGGATTCTTTCAGGATGGAAGCCAGAAGCCAAGCCCGTAGAGGCAGGTTGCAAGCAGAGCCATTCGGAAGAGTCAGAGCCGCCAAACGTGGCTGCAGAAACCCACATGGGAGGTGTTTCCGCCTTTATCAATGCCTGTGAACCCAAGGGCAGCTCAGAGAGGCCAGCAGGACTCTCAGGGGAAAGCTGGACAAAGGCTGTCACCCAAGACATGGATTTCAGGAAAACTTCAGGGCCTCACAAGGACGCCCCCACAGACCAGCCTGGCCATGAATCTGGTGCCTGGGAAGACAGTTCCAACGTGTGGCCAAACTTCACCTCCCAAGAGAAGGCTGCTTCAGAAGAGAAATTTGATGTATTGGATGGATATGGGACAGAGTCTCCATGCACATTGTCAGAGACGAAGTTCTCCAAGTGTGGCGAACGTAGGAAAACATTCCAGAGCGCCTCAGCCCTTGAGGCACACCAGAAGAACCGCTCTCGGAAGACGCCTTATGCCTGCAGCGAGTGTGGGAAAGCCTTTGGCCGGAGCACTCACCTAGCCCAGCACCAGGTTGTCCACACAGGGGTGAAGCCCCATGAGTGTAAGGAATGTGGAAAGGCCTTCAGCCGAGTCACCCACCTGACTCAGCACCGGAGGATTCATACTGGAGAGAAACCCTATAAATGTGGGGAATGTGGCAAAACCTTCAGCCGCAGCACCCACCTCACCCAGCACCAGCGGGTGCACACAGGGGAGCGGCCCTACGAATGTGACGAGTGTGGGAAGGCCTTCAGCCAGAGCACCCACCTGACTCAGCACCAGCGCATCCACACTGGGGAGAAGCCCTACAAGTGTGAGTCATGTGGGAGAGCCTTCAGTGACTGCTCAGCTCTGACTCGACACCTGAGAACCCACTCTGGAGAGAAGCCGTATCAGTGTAAGGTTTGTCCAAAGGCCTTTGCGCAGAGCTCCTCCCTCATCGAGCACCAGAGGATCCACACAGGAGAGAAGCCCTACAGGTGCCGCGACTGCGGGAAGGCCTTCAGCCGCAGCTCAGCCCTCACGGTTCACCTGAGGATCCACATCACGCTAGTGCAGTGATGGGAAGTAGTTCCTCACCTCTGGGGAACGACTCTGCATTTGAGGGCTCGGACAGAGGCCCCTGATGAACACATAGTGATTCAGGCCAGCTGGAGAAGCTTCTGGAAGATTCTTGCTGCCCTCCATATCTCACTCAGGCCTGTCCCAGAGAGAGGACAGCTGAGCTGAGGATTTGGATTAGTTCTCAGGGAAGGCAAGTGTCTGTCACAACTCAGCAGTCCCAAGATGCTCTTGGCAGGGAGACTCCAGCTCCTTTTTCTCACATGGCTGCTCTTCTCACCTGTTCCTCTGCTGCTTAGCCCAGAAGGGACACCTGCCATGCCCACCTCTGTGCCTTCACACCTACTATTTCCACTCCACCCTATTTTTTGCCTAACTCCAAGGTTGACTTTTGAGGCTGCCTCTCCCGTGAAGTTTTCTTCAGACTCTCCGTCTCTGTCATGTTCTCTCTGTCCTAATCAATGGTGCTGCTTGACAGTTGCCCAACATCTGTTTCTCCCTCCACTCTCCTTCCACATCCCACCAGTCACCAGCCCTGTTGGTTTTACCTAAAGCTCATCTCTAACCCATCTTCTCCTTCTCCACCACCATTACCTCATATGAGCCTTCGTTGCCTCTTGCCTGGATTACAACAGGGGGCTCCTTCCTAACCCCTTCCTGCTTTCATTCTCTCACCCTGTTTTATTCTCCAGGGGGCTCTTTCCATTACCCAGATCTGATTGTGTCACTCCATGGTGGGAAGCTCTCCAGTGCATCACCTATAGCAAAGCTTCCTGAATGGGTTACAAGTCTGCCAAGATGTAGGTCCCTTTAGGCACCGAGTAACCCTCCAGTTATCCTCACATGTGCATATGAATATGTCTTTTTTCTGTGTGTGCAGTGATGCGAACGTGGTTTCAAAGTACTGCCCTGTGGGATAAACCGAACTCCTTCACCTGCCATTCATGATCATTCGTGACCTGCATCCTCTAGCCTCATCTCCCACCGTGGCCCCTCCTTCTGTATGCCAGCCATACGGAACTGTGTACTTGTGGTTCCTGAAGAAGTCATACTTTTCCCTATCTGTGTGCCTTTGTACATGTGCCTGGAACCCTCCTCTCCTCTTTCCCCTATGACGTTTCAAATGTCCCTTGCCAAGGAAGCTTCCCCCACTTCCCCGAGCAGGCGTCAACTTGCCCTCTGCTTCTGTAGCACCTCGTACTTACCTCTCTTACACCTCCTACCTGTTGTTTTACTCATTTACTCCATGCAGAGCTCACAGTCTGTATTTCCCAAGGATACTGTGAGTGCCTGAGAGCAAGGGCTGTGTGTTACTCTCAGTATGCACACACACAAGACGCAGTAGGCCCTGACTGATGTGTCTTGGACACGTGACTGGTGCCTTCCCTGAGGCAGTCACCATGCTCTGCCTCACATCATTCTTACATATGTTTACAGGGATGTCTCCCCACCAGCTGCGGGCTGTGCAGGGCAAGAACAATCTGATTTTCCCAGGGTCTCAGCGTCCAGACAAGCCTGGCATGCAGTGACCTCAATAAAATGTTACTATATCGAGTCTTCCTTTTCTGTAGGCCCCAGGGCCCCCTGGTGCCGTGGACTTGGTGGTCGCCAGCATTCTGTCAATGCGTTCTCTGACCTCCTCTCACAATTCTGCATCCCTGTCCCACTTTCAGTGCCTGTGTTTGTAGCTGGTTGTAGCAGCTTCATGTGTCTGTTGATCCCATCATCTCTGATGATCCCATCATGTGTGAACCATTTGACCTTCCATGTTGTGTACTAGTCACTATCACCATCTCTCCCTGTGTATCTTTGCCCTGTGTTTTAGACTTATTCCCTGTGTCACAAGTAAACACAGTCACAAAGACTGAGGAGAGAGGCTGAGAACATGGTGAGACCCAGGGAGATAAAGACCTTGTGTCAGTATCTTTGAGAGAGTCCCAGACAAAAGCATAGACTGCCACACTTGTGGCAGAGGTTGAGAGACTGAGAGGAAAATGACAGACTTAGGGAAAAACCTAGAGATGAGAGGTGCATGTTCCCAGTGAAGTGATGGATGGCACAGGCTTCCGCAGGCTGCAGAGAACAGACAAGGCATGGACCTGAAGTCAGGCTGCAAAGCCCCACTCCTCCCTGGGGCCAGTTTTGGGACCTCAGATAAGTGCCTTCCCTGAACCTCAGTGACCTATTCATCTGTAAAGCAGAGACAAGACCCACTTTGTACAGTGCCTGACCCAGAGCCTGGCCATGGGCACTGGCTCTGACTTGCAATAATTGTCTCCACCTCTCTCTGCCCCCCACCTGCTCAGTCTCTGTCACTGAGGAGCTGAATCTCCATACCTCTGATGCTCTCACCATGTCCACCACTCATTTTGTCATGAGATATGTGTCTGCCCATGTCTGTCTAAAGGGGGAGAAGATGAGGAGGGAAAAAGAAATCTACTGAGGGCCTACAGTCTGCCAAATAATTTTTATGTGTGGTTTCATTTATTCAGAGGGCAGGACAACCATCTATCTATCTATATATATATATATAGAGAGAGAGAGAGAGAGAAATAGGTGGTTTTGATGTTATTGTTTTTTGGCAGCTGGCAATACAGGGATCAAACCCTGGATATAGAGAGAGAGAGAGAGAAAAATAGGTGGTTTTGATGTTATTGTTTTTTGGCAGCTGGCAATACAGGGATCAAACCCTGGACTTTTGTGTTACCAGCACCATGCTCTAAACAACTGAGCTAACCAGCCAGCCTGCCATACCCATATTATAGAGCAGGAGTTGAAGGATTGGAGAATGTAACTGACTGGCCAAGGTCACATTGCCAGAAACTGGAAGCACTGCGATTTGAGAGCACACCCAAATACAAATATGTCAGCAATTTCAAAAAACCTAATTCTCAACAAACCAAGTAAAAAGACAAATACTAACAGACTGAATTTCTATGGAATCTAGACATATGTTATTTATTTTTAAAAATTTTTGTTTGTCGGGCCGGCCCAGTGGCGCACTGCTACAGTGCACCGCTTGGGAGTGTGGCGGCACTCCCTCCGAGAGTTCGGATCCCACATACAGACTGGCCGCTCACTGGCTGAGCGAGGTGCAGGCGCAACACCGAGGGTTGCGATCCCATTGCCGGTCCCGGTCCGGTACAGGCGCGACACTGAGGGTTGCGATCCCGTTGCCGGTCCCGGTCCAGTACGGGCGCAACACTGAGGGTTGCAATCCGTTGCCGGTCA
>NW_007726875.1:76023-76235 GCF_000696425.1 Galeopterus variegatus | reverse complement strand
CAAGGCAGGCATGAAGCTAAAGAAAACACATGGAGCTATATTAATTTCATGCAAAATAGACATTAAGGTAAAAAAGCATTATAAGGGGCTGAGCCCATGGCGCACTCGGGAGAGTGCGGCGCTGGGAGCGCAGAGACGCTCCCACCGTGGGTTTGGATCCTATATAGGGATGGCCGGTGCGCTCACTGGCTGCGCGCGGGGCGGGGGGCACC
>NW_007726875.1:71687-76013 GCF_000696425.1 Galeopterus variegatus | reverse complement strand
GTGCGGGCGACACCACACCAAGGGTTGCGATCCCCTTACCGGTCACGAAAAAGACAAAAAAAAAAAAAAAATGAGAAGGAACAAATTTCTGATATCAGGAATAAAAAAGGGCACATTGCTACAGATCCCACAGATAATAGAAGGATAATAAAAGAATAATTTTAATACCTTTATATACTTCAATTGATTAACTTAGATGAAATGGACTGTTTCCTTGAAAGCCAAAAACTACTAAAATTAACCAAAGAAAAAATAGATAACCTGAAAAGGCCTATATCTGTTAAAAAATAAATTGAATTTATCATGCATCGCTTCTTGGCCTTTTGTCTAAGATCAAGTGAATTGATTATGCAAAGACTGAAAAACAAAGCCATAGGCCCAGGTTGTTTCACTGGTGAGTTCTACCAGACTTAAAGAAGAAATAACATTGGGCCGGCCCGGTGGCGCACTGGATAAGTGCGCCGCTTGGGAAGCGCGGCGGTGCTCCCGCCCAGGGGTTTGGATCCCACATACAGACCGGTTCCCGCTCACTGGCTGAGCGAGGCGCGGGAGCAACACCGAGGGTTGCAATCCCGTTGCCGGTCCCCGGTCCGGTACGGGGGCAACACTGAGGGTTGCGATCCGTTGCCAGACACGGAAAAAGACAAAAAAAGACAACAACAACAAAAAAAAGAAATAACATCAATCATACACAATCTTTTCCATAAAACAGAAGAAGAGGGAACACTTCCCAACTCATTTTATAAGTTAAGTCTACCATTACCCTGATACTAAGACTACACAAAGACAGTACAAGAAAAGAAAACTACAAACAATATACCTCATGAACATTCACATAGAATCCTCTATAAAATATTAGCAAATCAAATGCAGCAACACATAAAAAAGATAATACATCACAACGAAGTGGCGTCTATTCCAGGACTGTAAAGCTGGTTCAGTATTCAAAAATCAGACAACGTAGTCCACCATATTAATGCTCTAAAGAAGAAAAATCAGGTTCATATTAGTTAATGCAGAAAAAACATTTGACAATTCAATGTCGGTTCATGATAAAAACTCCTAGCAAACTAGAACTAGATGGGGACTTCCTTAATCTTGTAAAGAGCATGTACAATCCTCTGCTTTTATCACACTCAGTGGTAAAAAACTGAATGCTTTTCCCCTAAGATTGGGAGGAAGGCACTTTCATCACTCCTATTCAACATCACACTGGAGGTCCTAGCCAGAGCATAAAGCAAGAAATAGTAAACCTCGTGCAAATTGGAAATATAGATAGAATTAAATCTGTTCCTACTCTCAGATGACATGATTGTCTACATAGAATCCCAAGTAATCTGCAAAAACAAACAAATGAAAACCACTTAGAACTTTTAAGTGACTTTAGTGTGGACATAGGATATTAGATCAGTTTACAAAATCAATTGTATTTCTATATACTAACAAAAACAATTTGGAAAACAAAATTACAAAGTGATACTATTTAAAATAGCTCCTCCCAAATGAAATACCTAGAAACAAACCTGTGCAAAAACATGTGTAAATCTGTACGCTGAAAACTACAAATACTGATGGAAGAAAAACAAAAAGATCTAAATGCATAGACAGACATAATGTGTTCATGGATTGGAAGACTTGCCATGCTCAAGATGTCAATGGATTTAATATAATTCCAATAAAAATCCTAACAATTTTTTGTAGATATAAACAAGGTCATTCTAAAATTTATATAGAAAGGCAAAGGAACTAGAATAGCCAAAATAATTTTTAAAAAGAAAGAGAACTTACAATATACCATAAACCTAAAGCAATAAAGACAGTTTAATATTGGTAATGGGATAAACACATGGATCAAGGCAACAGAGTAGAGTTCAGAAATAGACCCACACTCGGGCCGGCCCCTGGCTCACTCGGTAGAGTGCGGTGCTGATAACACCAAGGCCGCGGGTTCGGATCCTATATAGGGATGGCCGGTTTGCTCACTGGCTGAGCGTGGTGCTGACAACACCAGGCCAAGGGTTGAGATCCCCTTACCGGTCATCTTTAAAAAAAAAAAAAAAAAAAAAGAAATAGACCCACACAAATATGGTCCATAGACTTTTTACAAAACTGCAACAGTGACTTGATGAAAAATGGATAGTCTTTTCAATAGCTGCAAAACAAACTAAACCTCATACTTACATAAAAATCACCTAAAAATGGATAGTAGACCCAAATGTAAAATGCAAAACTGTACAAATTTTAGAAGAAAACATAGAAGAAGGTCTTTATGACCTTGGGTTAGGCTAAGAATTCTTAGATATGACACCAAAAACAATCCATAAAGGAAAAAAATAATAAGTGGACTTCATCAAAATTTAAAATGTTCTCTCTGCAAAAGATAGTTAATAGAATGAAAAGACAAGCCACAGACTGGAAGAAAATACTTGTATTTGCAAATTATAACAAATGACTTGTATCCAGAATATACAAAGAATCCTCAAAACTCAACAATAAGAACACAACCTGATTTTTTAAATGGGGAAAAGATTTGAACAGGCATTTCATCAAAGAAGGTATACATATGGCAACTAATCATATGACCCAGAAATCCCACTCTTAGATATTTAGCCTCAAGAAAGGAAATCTTTTGTTCACACACGCAGAAAAACTTGTACACAAATTATAACAGCTTCATTTGTAATTGCCAATAACTGGAAATAATCCACATATTCTTCAACGATTAATGCTTAAACAAACTTCTGGTACATCCAGACTTCGGAATACTACTCAACAATAAAAAGGAATAAACTATCCTATCTGACTTCAGATCTAGTTAAATAAATTTTTTTTTTTTATTTAAAAAGGAACAAGGGCTGGCTGGTTAGCTCAGTTGGTTAGAGCACAGCCTTGTAACACCAAGGTCAAGGGTTTTGATCCCCATACCACCCACCCACCAATAATAAAAAAAAAAAAAGGAATATGAATTATAAAGACCATTTTAAGGAGGTTTCAGATAGAAATGAGAAGGAGCTTATTGGAAACTTGGGCAAAGATCACCCTTGCTGTGAACTTGCAAAGAACTTGGCTGCATTCTGTTCATGGCCAAAAGTTTTAAGAAATGTGGAACTTTGAGGTACTGATCCAGGGTATTTGGCGGAAGAAATTTCTAAGCAGCAAAGCATTTAGGAAGCTGCATGACTATTTGTAACAGCCTATGCTGAATTATGGCAGAAAAGCCCTGAAGTAAAGGCAGAATCTATAATTAAAAAGAAAGCAGAGGACAAAAAGTTGGAAAATTGTGCCTGGCCAGATAAAGAGTGAGAAAGTCAGTTTGATGAAGGAAACTAATGGTGTAGCCCAGTGATCAACTGCTGAGATTAGTAGAGAAGAACAGGATTATCAAGAGAAGAAAAAAAAGACCTTGAAGGCATTTCAGAGATCTTCCAGGCCGCCTTTTCCATCGCAGGCCCAGAGGCCTAGGGAGACAAATTGGTCTCGGGGTATAGGCCTGAGGCTCCCTCCTTGGGCTTGCTGCCCAAAGCCATCTCAAGATGCTGCTTCCTGCACCAGCACCCTGGCTGCTTTGGCTGCTCCAGCTGTGGCTAAATTGGCACCAGATGTGGCTGGACCCGCAGCTTTGGAAGATATAAGCCAGAAGCCTCGGCAGTGTCCACATGGTGTTAAGTTTGCAGACTCACAGAATGCCAGAGCTGTGGAGGCTCAGGAGCCTCCAGCCTAATTTCAAAGGGTGTATGAAAAAGCCTGGGGACACAGGAAGAGATCTGTCACAGGGGTAGAGTCACTGCAGACAACCTTCACTAGAGCAATGTCGAGCAGAAATGTGAGGTCGAAATTGCAGCAGGAAAAACCCACCAGCACCATGCCTAATGGAGCTGTGAGAGCAGGGCCACCATAGAGACCCCAGAATTGTAGAGCTACCAGCATGCAACACTAGCCTGCGAGAGCTAAAGCATGGCCAGAGACCAGGAAAGCCAAAGGAGTGGAGTTTCTGGAGGGCTTGGAGTCCCAGCCCCTGCACCAGCGTGCAGAGAATGTCAAACATGGAGTCAAGGTACATGATTTGCAAGCTTTGAGATTTGATACCTGCCCTGCTGGGTTTCGGATTTGCTTAGAACCTGTTACCCCTTTCTTTTGGCCTATTTCTCCGTTTTTGAATGGGAATATGTACCCTATGCTTATTCCACCATTATATCTTGGAAGTAGATCAATTGCTTTGATTTCATAGATGGGACTTTGGACTTTGGACTTTTTTTTTTTTTTTTTTTTTTTTTTGTCTTTTTTCCGTGTCCGGCAATGGATCGCAACCCTCAGTGTTGCCCCCGT
>NW_007726875.1:67192-71677 GCF_000696425.1 Galeopterus variegatus | reverse complement strand
AACCCTTGGGCGGGAGCGCCACCGCACTTCCCAAGCGGCGCACTATCCAGTGCGCCACCGGGCCGGCCCTGGACTTTTGAGTTGAAACAAGTCAAGACTTTGAGAACGAAATAAATGTATTTGTATGTGAAAAAAACATGAGTTTTGGGGGCCAGAGGTAGAACATTATGGATTGAATTGTGTCCCCCAAAGTTTAATGTGTTAGTGTTGGAGTGAGCAGGACTGAAGCCATGTCGTGGGGGGTGGAGGATGTGGGATTTTTAAAAAGACCTTTTTTTTTCTCTCCACTCTTCCCATCCCCTGACTTTCTTATCTTGCTTACTACATAGGAAAACAGGATGAAAAGCTAATCAGTACTTTGCAAAGCTAACAGTTTTCTTTGAGTCTTACAGAGTTTTGAGAAGAGATCAAGGCCAAATGACTGGAAGCTGACCTTGGGCATCAGCCAAGTCAACCAGAGCTCTGCGAAGCAAAACTACACAAAAGACTTTGCAGAAGAGTTGATTCTGCTCCGGAGCAAATCAAAAGCATACAGTGTCCTGAGATAACAGCAAAGATGAAAACAGAAACCAGACAAAGCCTTGGTGAGACCTTGTACCCGACTCACATACAGACTCCTTGTAGCTCATTTACCCTTCTCTCCTCCTTTTCTCCTCCCACGTTCCACTCCCTCAACTCCTCCTTTAAAAACGTCTCAGTAAATCTAAGTCTTTGAGATGGGTTAGCCTACCATCTCCTTCAGCTGAATACATCTGCTTTTCTAACACCAACCATTTAACTTCTGAGTCTTTTTTTTCTTTCCTTCTGAATCGGGCAGGCAGCCGGACCTCAGTTCAGTAACATTAGAGGTTTGGTTCCCATAGTGACAGTGTTAAGAGGGGGGAGATCCTATTATGGTAATTGAAAGACAGGGCCCTGAAGAAGTGATTAGATTGTGAGGACCATGCCCTAGCGAATGGATTAGTCCGTTGGATGGTTTAATAGTGGTTATGGGTGTGATTCTGTTGGCTTTAAAAGGAGAGGGCATGAAACGCTCTCTGTCTGCTCTGCCATTCTCACCATGTGACACACTGCATTGCTGTAGAGTCACCTCACCAGATGTGTTCCCTGGACTTTGGACTTCCCAGGCTCCAAAACTGTAAGAAATGAATTTCATTTTCTTACAAATTACCCAGTTCCAGCGATTTTGTTATAAGCAACAGAAACAGGCTAATACACTATGGTAGTAAATCAGGCTACTTAGATGAAATAGGCAAATTCCTTGAGAAACGAAATGTATCAAGTATTAGTTGATAACACTAATATACACCTATCACGTGCCAGGACCCCGAGGGCCAAGGTCCAGGCAGGGACTAAGCAGTGGTCCAGGAAGATGTCAGTTGGGGCAAAGGGAGCTCAGAGCTGAGGGACAGCAGGGAAGAACAGAGAGGAATCCAGCCACTTCCCTGGTCCCAGGCTCTGATGTGTTGGAGGCCAGGCACAGTCCAGCAATATCACTCTGTGGCCACTCGGACTAGAGGGACAAGGCATAAAATGCAGCCTTTCACAGCTTCTTCTCGTTGTGGACCAATGTGGTCAAGGCAGGGTTGGTGCTGTGGATTAACTGCATCCCCCAAAGTCCATGTATTAGAAACTTAACCCCCACTGGGACAGTGTTAAGAGCATAGGAAATCCTATTATGGCAATTGAAAGGTGGGGCCTTTAAGAGGTGATTAGATTTGAGGACCATGCCCTAGTAAATGGATTAATAAAGTGATGGGTTTTTTTTTTTTTCCTTTTTGTCTTTTTTTCATGACCGGTAACGGGATCGCAACCCTCGGTGTCACGCCCGTACCGCGACCAGCAATGGGATTGCAACCCTCGGTGTTGCGCCCGCACCGCGCTCAGCCAGTGAGTGGACCGGTGGGATCCAAACCCTCAGCGGGAGCGCCTCCACACTCCCAAGCCCCGCACTCAACCGAGTGCGCCACCGGGCCGGCCCTAAAGTGATGGTTTAATGGTGGTCATGGGCATGGTTCTGAGGGCTCTAAAAGGAGAGTGCGTGAGAAGCTCTTTCTCTCTCCACTTCTGCCATCTGCCATGTGAGACCCTGCTTTGCTGTGAAGAATCACTGCCTACCAACAAGGCTCTCATAGATGTGTTCCCTGGACTTTGGACTTCCCAGCCTCTGAAACTCTAAGCAATAAATATCATTTCTTTATAAATTACCCAGTTTGGGGTATTTCTGTTATAAGCAGTCAAAACGCACTAATAGAGTTGGGTATGTCTGGAGCCTCAAGATACCTAAACACACCTGCTGAGGACTAAGCAGAGGTGCATGGGAAGTAAGAAGCAGCTTGATGGAAGAGAGCAGAAGTGGGGGGGAGGGTTGAAAAATGTGGGCCCAGGTGCCAGACCTTGTCCCCTCCACCCTCAGGATCCTACACAGAAGCCATCTACTTTCAGGACACAGGATCCCAGCCCACTTCTCAGCCCTGCAGTCCAGCCCCCTGGACTCAGGGGCTGCTCTGGACCCAATGGCAAAAGACATTTTAAACAAAGTCTCTCATCACATTTATTAATTCCTGGGAGGAATGAGGGAGAACCCTGCAGCACCCCATAGGAAGCCCAGTCTCCAAATGCAACAGGAGGGATAGGAGCCAGGCCAGTATTCCCGACACCTCCCAAGGATACCATCAGCACCCTGGGTCCACAGCTTGATCAACTTCCTAGACAAATTTGACAAAAGAGAAATGGTAGGAAGGGAGAGGATCCTGTGCCCTCCTCCCTGGTGAATTCAGGGCAGACCTCTCTGATGCCCCTCAGGAGGGAAGTGGCTTGGTCAGCTGCCCCCCACTTCCCTCCAGATGCTCTACCTGAGCAAACCACTCTCTGCCTCAGAGCCTTTGCACATGTCCTTCCCGCTCCTGCAATTCCCCCCATACACCTGGCTGAGATCAGGCATACTCATCAACGTGTTAGAAGGAGGCACAGGAAAGGGCACTCCCGGTGGAGGGCACAACCCAGGCAAAGGCCAGGGGTGGAACCCAGCTCGCAGGACCTAGGGAAACGTCACCTGCAACGAGGAGCTCCACGGGGTCGCTGAGCTCCGACAGGAAGGGTTTGGGCCACGTGGAGTCATAGCGGCAGCTGTAGTTGCCTGCGTGTTGGGGTCCCACGTAGGTCAGCACAAAGTCCGCTGAGTTGTGGGTGCTCCAGCGCATCATCACAGGCTCACCATCCTGCAGCAGCTCAAAGGTGACTTGAGGTCTGTGGCCCTCGCAGTGCAGAACGGCGTCGCGGCCCGGGGTCACTGCTCCGCTCCACAGGGGCCGGAGCTGCGGCTTATGAGGGGGTTCTGGGCAGAGCAGCCAGGTCAGTCAGGTGAGGCCCCCGAGTCGGACAGTGGCTTCCCAGCCCACCTCTGCCTGCCTGGCCCCTCCACGTCTCCAGGTTGCTGCCCCCTGTCCGTGGCCATGCACATAACCCTCCTCCCCTTTTTTCATCCTGAGCTGAAACTGCACTTCTGGGAACCCCCTGTCTGGGCTTATCCTGCTGCCCTCACACCCTGGTCATTCTGCACTGTAACTGTCTGTCTCTTGTGTCTGTGTCATCCCCTCCCCCAGGACTTTGGGAGTCCCCAGACCCGGGCCTGCTCTAAGGCTTTTTGGGGTCCCCAGCACCCGGCACTCAGGGCTCAGGACGCCTGAGGGGAACAAAGAAATGATCAGGGAAACGGTGTTCCTGGCAGAAGACACAGCCCGAAGGTCTGGAGGCAGGACCTGTGTCCAGCTGGCTCTGCATGGCCTCCGCCCCCGTGGAGACCGTGATGAGGAAATCAGAACAAACAGACCCCAGGGTCAGCGAGGGCTCAACTAGAATTACACATTAACCGTCCGCCTGTGGGTCAGAGGCCAGGCGGTGGCAGGGAGTAACAATTCAATATGTGACAACAACTGACATGCATGTAGCACGTGGAAACTGAGGCACGAGCGCGTGCAAAGCCGACAGGGATTTGAACAGGAAAATCCGGGTCCAGCCTTCACGCTCTCGACCACGTCGCTACGCGTAGCCGGCGGGCTCACGTCCGTGGGCGATAAGACGATATTCGATATTCGAGGCGTCGCCAGGACCCTGGGACGCCGACCTCCCATTCCCCTCAGGAGTCGGCGATGGGGGCAGGACTAAGGCCCAGAGCGCCGCCCTCTGGCCCCCAAGGAAAGGCGGGCACCGTCCTTTCGCACAGGGCACTACAGGCTCCGGGGACCGCTGTCCGCGCCCGCGTGCCCTCGCTGGGACCCCGGCCCGCTCACCGTCCACCCGCAGCTCCCAGCGCGCGCTCGGCGCGGAGCCCTGGAAGGGCGGCGCCAGGTCCACGAAGACGCAGCTGTAGTTGGCCGAGTCGACCACCGAGACGCCGCGCAGCTCGAAGAGGGCCTCGGCGCCCGCGGGGCTCAGGAGACTGTGCACGCGGCGCCCCCTCGCGTCCTCGCGCAGCAGTGCGAC
>NW_007726875.1:64823-66638 GCF_000696425.1 Galeopterus variegatus | reverse complement strand
AGGCCGGCCCGGGGCGCCTGGCAGCGCAGCCGCACGAGCGTGCCCGGCGCGGGGCTCGGCGTAGCCGGCTCGGCCGAGAGCTTCGGCGCGGGCAGCTTCCCTGGGGAAGAGAACGCGGCTGACCCGGGCGCCAAGGGGCTACTCGCCGCCTTTGCCCTGCGGAGCCTTCCGCCCGGAATGATCGGCCCGGCTCCCTCCTTCACCTCCTCGGGGAGGCCCGCCGGGACCAGCCTACTTAAAACCGCACCGCCCGGCCGGCCTCGCGGTCCTTTTTGCGTGTCTACACATACCCCGCACCGCTCCTTACTCCTTTGTCTGTAAAGACAGACGGCGGGAAGGGACACGTGTGTTTGCTCATGGCCTGGTGCCTCGTGCGCTATGGCCGCGCAATCGTGCACTTGCCCCACGAGCGTCTACGGGGCACCGCCCCGATGCCCGTCCCTGTCAGCTCGCTCGCCGTGGGGCTCGCAGTCCTGTGCTCAGTAAGTGTTTGCCGAGTGTCATGGAGCCCAGGGCGTGCGGCTGGAGGAGCAGCCGCGCCCCCCGCGCAGGCCCGGATTCCGCCGGGGTCCTCGGCAGGCCCTGCAAGCTCCAGCCTGGCCGCCCTCGGCAGACGGGCCTCAGCGCCCACCCAGACCCAGGAGGCTGGAGGAGACCCGGACAGGCCCGCGTGGCCGTTGTCAGACCTGCGCGTTGACCTAGTTATTCTTCGCCGGGTTTCAAGGTTGCATTGTTCCATTCGCAGTTGGGGAAATAGAGGCCCTGCAGGTGAATCAGGACTGGACCCTGGCTCGGAGCCCTGCACTTCCCGGGACCGAGCGTTCTCGCCCTCCCAGCCCAGCCCCGGTGTCCCCGCCGCCCGGCAGCCAGGGCTCACCGTCGCTCACTAGCAGCTCGACAGGCGCGCTGTCCCCGGACCACAGGGTGTTGTTGCCCCGCAGCCGGTAGCGGCAGGTGTAAGAACCGCTGTGCCTCTGGGCCACCGCTTCCAGGGCAAAGGAGATCCTCTCGGGGTTGGTGCTGAACATGGGTACCAGCAGCACCTCCTGGCCCTGTCGCAGCTGAAAGTGTACGCCGCTCAGGGGCGCCACGCAGCTGAGGATCCCGCGGGCGCCCGTGGGCAGGATCGTGGCCGACTCGCTCTCGATACTCAGCTTGGGCGGCGGGGGCGCGGCTGCAAGGCAGGGAGGGTCGCTGAGGCCCCGGGAGTCCAGGGCACCCTGCCGGCAGCACCGTTCCCTGAGAGAACTACCATCTGCCCGACCTCCAGACCTCTGCCCTCGCGGTGGAAGACCGAGGAACACCCTTCCTTCCTTTGGGCATCCTTTGTCCAGACACAACCATCAGGCCCAGGCAACTGTATGCCCACTGATTCCCCGCCCGTCCTGGCCAGGGTATTCAGTACCCAGGAACTTCATCACCCAGAAGCCCTCTGAGATGGTCCAACACTCACCCAGATCCTGGATGGTCACAGAGGTGCTGGGCTCCGAGGGGGAGCCTGCTGCATGGGTCCGGTAGCTGCAGCTATAGTTGCCAGCTCGGTGGACAGGGAAAATAGCCTTTGTGTCCTTCCCAGCCTCAGCTACCTCCAGAAACTCATCGTCACCTTCCCGCTTCAGCAGGAATGTCACACCCTGTAGTCCCCCGAGGCACAGAAGTGTCGTGTTCAGGCCCGGTGTGATCCAGGACACTGGCTCTGCTGAGAGCCGGGGTGGGGGCAAGGGCTCTGCGGGTGGGGCAGGGTTAATGAGAGGTTCTGCATGACTCAGGAGGCACAGGTGACCCGGCAGAGCCTGGACCCCCCCCCCCCCCCCG
>NW_007726875.1:61562-64757 GCF_000696425.1 Galeopterus variegatus | reverse complement strand
GCCCCGGCGCGCCGGTGGACCCCCCCCCCCCCCCCGCGCAGTCATGAAGACATGAGGGAGACAGGGGGATGGAGGACATTGTTGGGGGAAATGGAGGCAGGAGCAGATGGAGACGGGGCATAAAGCAAGAGGAAGTGTGCAGTGGTTGCACCGTGTGCTAGGCCTGCCCTAAGTACTTTCTGGGACTCAGCATTTATTCCCCACAACCCTCTAGGGTCAGTACAAACACCATCCCGAACTGACAGATGGAGAAACTGAGGCTCAGAGAGGTCAGGTGACGTGGAAGAAAGGAGACCCCCCCCCATCAGCCTCCTCTCCACTGCCTCCTGGCCCCCCATTAATGCTCCTGCTTACCTGTTCCTGTCACCTCAAGGAGGTTGCTCAGCTCAGTCCATCCTGTGCCCATGCCTGAGTGGCAACGGTAGAGGCCCCGGGTGTCATTCGTCACTGCTCCCAGCAGGAACTTGTGCTCGATGGCAGGTGAGCCAAGATGCACAACCTCTCGGGCCACCCCATCCTTGAATAGCTGAAAATCCAGGGTCTCCAGGCGGGCCTGGCATGTCAGCCTCACTTTGGCCCAGGGTTCCAGCAGCGATTCAGACTCTGCCCACAGGCTGGGCCGGGGGTCAAAAACTATGCGGGGCGGGGGGCCAGGGGTCAGCTTGGTGCTGCAGGGACAGGGGCTCACCCACTGCCTGTGGCCTGCCATCCCCAGACCCCAGTCCTATACTCACATGTGGCCGCGTCAGTCGCTGGGCCTAGGGTGAGACCTGTGGAGACAGCACCTGTGAGGTCCCCATTCCTGCCCCCTCCCACCCCAGGGAACCCCAGGCCCAGGCACGCCTCACCCCAGACCAGCAGGAAGGCCACTAGCATGGACATGATGGTCACATCTCACTCCAGCAGCCGGCGAGTGTCTGGGCGATAAGGCCCCAGTGAGGGGGGTGGGGGGTGGGGATTTGGGCACTGACCGCTTCCTTTGTTTGTCCTTCCTGGAAAGAGGGAGCAGGGGCTGCATGTAGTGGTGACAAAGGGCAAACTCCAAGGCCACTCAGAACCTCAGAAGCTTCAGCAGTAATGACAATCAATAATAATAATTAATCAACTAAGCTAAACTAATCAATTAAACTAATAATGAATAACAAAATGATGATAAGAGTATCTCATCCTCCGATCAGCACTGAGACCCTTTTCTATGAGGGGGTCTTAGTGTTCTCCCGTCCAGTCCTGGGCTGCTGAGGCTGAGTGGGCAGTGCCAGGGCTCACCCTGAAGCCCAGCATGGCCCCTCCCCATCATGCTGCACCCCACACGTGACCCCAAAGGTGGGGTTCACCTGTGTGTGGATCTTCTGGAGTTGCCATTGCACCACCTGTCTGGAGGCACATCCTCGCTCTTCCTGGCAGCCGAGGTCCCTTCCCCATTGGTGGTTAATTCTGCACTGTGTGACCCACCGTGGATCTGGGGTCAGATTTGCATCCATGAGATTCAGCTCAGACATGTGCTTCTCTCCTCTCCTCATGACATGTTCTCTGGTTGTGGACAGTTACCTGAACTGGTCACTCGTGTGGCTATAGCCTGCTGCCAGGAGGCCGGGCCTATCCCTCTCCCCACAGCCTCCTTCTACCCCATGGCATCCCCTTCCTCCAGTGGCCTCCCCATCTCCCAGGGGCCTCTCCCCGAGGCACAGCCTGTTGGGATGGAATGGAAGAGGTGAGACCACAATGCTGTCACACTCAACCTCTGCAGAGGTCCTGTCATCCCCACCCCTAAGGTCTGGTTCCCACCCTGGGTGTCCCAGCCCCAGTTCTCCCACTAGGATGAGGGCTCATGGAAACCTCCCAGCCTTCACTCCTGCCTGCACTGCTTCCTCCTCACTATTCACTCCACAAGCATTCATTGAGCATCTACTGCGTGCCAGACTCAGGAAAGACAGAAAAGGCAAAGAGTAGGTGCTAGAAAGAACATAGGCCCCAATGACATGGAAAGGACTGGGGGCAGAGGGGCCATGTGGCATCAAAGAGTCAGGGAAGGCTTCTTGGGAGCAGAGATCTGAATGAGGCCGGGAGGTTGAGCCCTAAGGATAACCAGGCGAGAAGCATTCTGTGATGAAGGGGCCAGAGTGGCAGGACTGGGGGAGGCAAAGGGCAGAGCAGCAGCTGGGGAGCTCAGAAACGTGATGGGGACAAGTCACACTGGACCTGATGGGTAACACAGGGGCTCTGGTTCTTCCTGAGTGGGATGGGGAACTGGGGGGACTTCTGCTATCTGGTTTCACTTGCATGTTTGCTAAGAACCTGCTGCATGCTCTCTGCCCCCACTCAGAGCCAGCACCTGGAGGGAGGCTGTGTGTCCCAGGTGGGGCTGGGGGCGAATGCATTCTTTGCAAAAGAGACCACCAAGTGCCAAGGCCTGAAGGTGTCACCAGGCCTGGGGCACCCAGACAAGGGTTGGTGGCTGGGCTGGAGGAGCAGACCTTAGGTGGGCACAGATTTGGGGTCAGAGCACAGAACAGTGGCTGAAACTCAGCCCATTGGCAGTGGGGCTGCCAGGCAGGCAGGGACATGTTCAGATTGGAGGTCTGCAGAGATAGAGCTGGCAGCCCGTGAGTGGGGAGCCTGAAAGTGTCTCTTGGCACTCCCAACATGAGCCCCTCTGCACCTTCCCCTTAGCTCCATATTGCTTGTATCACTTGGGTTCCCCTAGCCCTAGTGGTAGTAGTGGCTACTACCTAGTGTTTATCATATATGGCTTTAATTATGTTGAGATACTTTCCATGTACACGTAACTTATAATAGAGAGTCTTTATCATGAGTGAGTGTTGAATTTTATCAAATGCTTTTTCAGCATCTATAGAGATGATCATATGGTCCTTGTGTTTGATTTTATTGATATGGTGTATCACATTTATTGATTTGTGTATGTTGAACCAACCTTGCATCCCTGGGATGAATCCCACTTGATCATGGTGTATAATTTTGCATATGTGTTGCTGTATTCTGTTAACTAGTATTTTATTGAGGATTTTTGTATCTATATTCATCAAGGATATTGGCCTGTAGTTTTCTTTTTTAGTTGTATCTACCTGGTTTTGGTATCAAGGTGATTTTTGCTTCATAGAACGAGTTTGGGATAATTGCCTCTGTTTCAATCTTTTGGAATAGTTTGTAGAGAATTGGTGTCAATTCCTCTTTGAA
>NW_007726875.1:60543-61467 GCF_000696425.1 Galeopterus variegatus | reverse complement strand
AAAAAAATTTCTTCCCTTCTCCTACCAAGCTCTGAGTTTGAATTGAAATTTTTTTTTTTTCATTTTTGTCTTTTTTCATGTCCGGCAACGGATCGCAACCCTCAGTGTCGCGCCCGTACCGGACTGGGACCGGCAACGGGATCGCAACCCTCGGTGTTGCGCTTGCACCTCGCTCAGCCAGTGAGCGGCCAGTCTGTATGTGGGATCCGAACCCTTGGCGGGAGCGCCACCTCGCTTCCCAAGCGGCGCACTATAGCAGTGCGCCACCGGGCCGGCCCGAATGTTTGGTAAAATTCTGCTGTGAATCCATCTGGTCCTGGGCTTTTCTTTGTTGGGAGCCTTCTGATAACAGCTTCAATCTCTTTTATTGTTATTGGTCTGTTCAGATTTTCTACATCTTCTTGGCTCAGTTTTGGTAGCTTGTATGTGTCCAGAAATTTATCCATTTCCTCCAGATTTTCAAATTTGTTGGCATATAGTTTGTAGTAGTCTCGAGTGATTCCTTGTATTTCAGATGTATCAGTTGTAATATCACCTTTTTCATTTCTAATTTTGTTATTTAGGTCTTCTCTCTTCTTTTTTAGTTATCCATGCTAATGGTTTATCAATTTTAGTTATCTTTCCAAAAAAACAACTTTTTGATTCATTGATCTTTCGTATTGTTTCTTGGGTTTCAATTTCTTTAAGTTCTGCTCTGATCTTGATGATTTCATCTGCTAACTTTGGATTTGGATTGTTCTTGTTTTTCTAGTTCTTTAAGGTGAAGTGTTAGGTTGTTCACTTGCCATCTTTCCATTCTTCTGAAGTAAGCATTTAACGCAATAAATTTCCCCCTTAGTACTGCTTTTGCAGTATCCCACACGTTTTGGTATGATGTATCATTAGTTTCAATAATTTTTTTGATTTCTTGCTCGTTATCTTCTT
>NW_007726875.1:14799-60509 GCF_000696425.1 Galeopterus variegatus | reverse complement strand
TCAATCTTTTGGAATAGTTTGTAGAGAATGTTTGGTAAAATTCTGCTGTGAATCCATCTGGTCCTGGGCTTTTCTTTGTTGGGAACCTTCTGATAATAGCTTCAATCTCTTTTATTGTTATTGGTCTGTTCAGATTTTCTACATCTTCTTGGCTCAGTTTTGGTAGCTTGCATGTGTCCAGAAATTTATCCATTTCCTCCAGATTTTCAAATTTGTTGGCATATATTGGTTTATAATAGTCTTGAATGATTGCTTGTATTTCAGATGTATCAGTTGTAATATCACCTTTTTCATTTCTAATTTTTGTTATTTGGATTTTCTCTCCTCTTTTTTTAGTTAGCCATGCTAATGGTTTGTCAATTTTATTTATCTTTTCAAAAAAACAACTTTTTTTTTTTTAAAGATGACCGGTAAGGGGATCTTAACACTTGACTTGGTGTTGTCAGCACCATGCTCAGCCAGTGAGCGAACTGGCCATCCCTATATGGGATCCGAACCCAGGGCCTTATCTTCTCTCTTCTTTTTTTAGTTAGCCATGCTAATGGTTGTCACGCCACGGGCCGGCCCCCAAAAAACCAACTTTTTGATTCATTGATCTTTCGTATTGTTTCTTGGGTTTCAATTTCTTTAAGTTCTGCTCTGATCTTGATGATTTCATCTGCTAACTTTGGATTTGGATTGTTCTTGTTTTTCTAGTTCTTTAAGGTGAAGTGTTAGGTTGTTCACTTGCCATCTTTCCATTCTTCTGAAGTAAGCATTTAATGCAATAAATTTCCCCCTTAGTACTGCTTTTGCAGTATCCCACAGGATTTGCTATGATGTATCATTATTTTCACTAGTTTCAATAAATTTTTTGATTTCCTGCTTGATTTCTTCTTGGACCCATAATTTCATTAGTTTCAATAAATTTTTTGATTTCCTGTTTGATTTCTTCCTGGACCCATGTGTCATTAAGTAGAATGCTGTTTAATTTCCATGTGTTTGTATAGTTTCCAGAATTTCATTTGTTATTGATTTCTTTTTTTTTTTTTTTGACTGGTAAGGGGATCGCAACCCTCGGCCTGGTGTCATCTGCACCATGCTCAGCCAGTGAGCACACTGGCCATCCCTGTATAGGATCTGAACCTGCGGCCTTGGTGCTACCAGTGCCGCACTCATCTGAGTGAGCCACCAGGCCGGCCCATTTGTTATTGATTTCTAATTTTAATCCATTGTGGTCTGAAAAAATACATGGGATAATCCAATTTTTTTGAATTTGTTGAGACTTGATTTGTGACATAACGTGATCTATCCTGGAGAATGATCCATGTGCTGATGAGAAGAATGAATTTTCTGTGGTTGTTGGATGGAATGTTCTGTAGATATCTGCCAAGTCCAATTGGTCTAGAGTATTGTTTAGATCTTGTGTTTCTCTGCTTGGTTTTGATTTCCTGACTGACCTGGTACTTGGTATCAAGAAGAGTCTCAAGAAATAGACCCACAAAGATGGGATTTTGGGTAGGATTTGGTTCTGTCTTTGGTCTGGAACACAGAGCTGAGCTCCTTGCCAATAGAATACTGGACACTAAAAACCCATAGTATGCAATGGTGTCAAGTTTAAACTATCACCTTTGGTTCCTTGAGATGAAGTGTCGACTGAAGCCAGTGCCTTACGATACCAAGTGGCCTCTGCACTGAGCAGCTGATGGCAGCAATGGTAACCGTATGGACTGTAGGTGTGTTGGCTGTTCATGACCAGGCTGGAGAGCTTATAGAAAGAAAATGACAAACTTGGGGCTTTAAATCCTTAGCTCAAGACAGAGAACCAGAGAGCTTGTAGGCTGGCCTACAAGAATTTCTGACTTCTTGTAGCCAAAGGACAAATATAGTTGAAACTTAAGACACAAAATTTAATTGTGTGTATTGCAGAATTACAATGTACACGGAATTCACAGATCCATTAAGTGTCATCTATGAGAACTGGGGCAAGGAGGGGGACCCCGAGGCTTGGAATGGGGTTGTTTGTGTGGTTTCAGATGAAGCTTAGAATCTTGTCATGCTTGTACCAGGAGCAGAGTTAACTTGCTCCAGTTAAGATAACACATCTGAATTACTAACTGCAATTGGGGTCATGGCCTGATTATCCATTGTCATTCTCCAGGAGCCATCTGCCTTCTGCACAGGCCAGACACTAGAGTAGATTGGGGATAGCATGGACATGGCCACCCCTGCATCTTTCAAGTCCTTGATGGTGGCACTCATCTTTGCAGTTCCCTCAGGAATGTGGTCCTGCTTCTTGTCATCCTGGCAGAGAAAGGATGTTCCAGGGGCTTCTGTTTGCACCTTGCTACCTTAAGAACCCTCACCTCATGGGTCAAAGAGCGAATGTGGTGACTCTGCCATTTGCTGAGTATGTCCCTTCCAATAATTCATCCATGCACTGAGGGAAATAACCAGTGTGGGTGTACACACACAAGCCCACGAGGAGAAAAACTTGGACCATAAAACCCCACTTTGTCCAGAGGACCACAGAGTGTTTGGAGATTTGCCTCAACTCAGAGTCAGTCTCAGTCCTGAAAGATCTGGGTATTTCCTTCTCCCTCTCCCCACCCCCACCCCATGGGGAAACAGCGGCAGACCCTTTGAGTAAGATCTACTGTCTATTCTTGTGGCAGGACTGGTCCTTCCTTAAGAGGGATTGGTCTCCCCTGAGTTAGGGGCACTGTCTGGGAACTGACCTAGGTCTGGAAACTGGATGACAGACTGTGAATTTTTATTGTGACAAGCCAAGTTGGGCTTCTGAACACCAGATATAGAGTATTTCTTGCCACGTAAGTCAAATCACTTTTTGGTAGGCTGCACATCTTATTTCATTCCTAGGGCCACCCTTATCAATCAGCCACCACTTGAAGACCTATAATAACCTCCCCTGAGGCAGTCGCCTTGCAAGGGGGACCCCGTTCTCTCCAACCATCCCCTGTGCCCCAGACCTCTAACGAGTCTGGCATGCTCTAGAGAAGCAGTTGTAAAATCTGACCCTGAGGGGTATTATTGTACTCCCAAAGAATTCCAAGGCTTTGTTCATTTAATTGGCATAAACCTGTGAAACAAATGTGGGGACAGCATCTGAGGGTATGTGACCCAGGGGGGTGGGATACAACATTGGACTGGATCAAATTTATATGGGAAAACTTACAAAGATTTGGTTTAACATGTTAGCTTGAGCAGCTTGAAGGAGGTTAAGTTTGTTTGGTAGGTTGACTGAGACCTGGACTCAGTAGTGGCCTAAATTCAATGAGGTTGAATTGCTAGAATTACTCTATCATAATCCGGAGAAGGGAATCCAAAGGCTTAGGGATACAGGCAGTACTGAAGTGGGTTCATCATGTGCAATATCACGAACACACACAGTATTGTGGAGGATGTTCTTGTTATAAAGGCACTGGGAAATATGGTCGTCAGCAGGGCACCTGCATCCCTGGAAATTGCCATAGTGGCTGTTCTCTGCAGGCAGGGATGGCCCTAGGAGATACTCCCTTTGAAATGGCTTCCCTGCATTCAGTGAAAATGAAAGACCAGTGTGACAGAGTTCAAGTGATGGCCTAACTGCCAAGGTGAGATGTGCACGTTTCCTGTTATGGGTGGTGGGAAGGAGGTAATCAGGATAGGAAGGGGTGTTTCTGCTTGGGAGAGAGGCTCAGGACAAGTTGAAGGGGTTAGATTCTCAGTATCACAGCTATCAATCCGGCAAATCCTTATTCTCTACAGCTGTAAAAGAACCACCTTCGTTTTGCTTGGCAGGGAGAACACTTCACAGCTTGCCTTAGGGCTATGTCAACTCAACTTTCTTATTCTGTTATAATCTCTGCAGAGATCTTGATCATCCTGATTTCCCATAGAATATCACGCCCATCCACGACAGGGATGACATCAGCTGATTGGATCTAGTAAGTGCTAAGTAGGAAGTAGGTTAGATGACTAAGTTAAATGCATGTCAGGGCCCCACCTCCTCTGTGAAGTTCCTCCTGGTCTGGAGCCTATTAGCCCCTCCTAGGATGAATGGCCATTTGCTGAGACATGCACCGTCTACCACTAAGAAAGAGACAATGCTTGGTGGGCTTCTGGATTTTAGACACAACGTATACACTCGGGTTTGCTGCTCCAATGTATTTACCATCTGCAGTTTTGTGTGTTTTGTGCATGACTCAGGACCTGTGTAGCAGATCCTGCATACAGAGCAAACTGTCACTTGGGCCCTATTACCCAGAAGATCCAATTGTGTCATTGGACCTGGGGCAACTTCAACAGGCTGTGGCTGTACCAAGCGTCTGGCAAGCCCAAACAGAATATAATGCAGACCCCTAGGGTTTCCAAGCAAAACTGTTCTCTCCTGCACCCCCTCAAAGTCCCAGCAACAGCCCGGGTGCAGCCTTTTAGAGGCCCAAGCCCCTCTTCCCAGCTCCTAGGCTCTGGTAAGACTATTTCTTCTCTTTTGAGCCCCCAGCTCTAGAGATTGTATCTGCTCTACAGTTATTCGCATTTCCAGGCTATCTCAATATTCCCTTGTGTTCTTTCAGCCTTACAAAACTAAGTAGTCAATTCCCTCCCTCAAAGTACCTAGTGATGATCATTTCCTGCCAGATTTCTGCTTGAGACAGCTCCCTTCTGCCCCACAGATAACATCACCCATCACATCAGATTGACTCCATCCTACCCCATCCCGGTAAGGTACCAGTGGGCATGCCACTTGCGCTGTGCCAGCCTCCTCTCCCATTGCCTGGGGCCGGCTGACGGTTTCCCACCTCAGCAGCCAGGGTGAAGGTGAAGGAGTCTGTGCACAGTACCCAATACTGCACCACGCAGTGAGGCTCAATAACCCTTGTGATTAGGCATCACTATTGCCAGGCAGCCAACTGCAGAGCCCTAAGATTCCTTCTGGTCCTCCCTGGGGCTCCCCTCAGGGGAAGGTCCTCAGAGTCAGGGTTATAACCACCCCCCCCACACACACACATCAGCCAATCTGATGTGATGGGTGAGTGATATGTGGGGCTTTGTTCATTTAATGGACAAAGGGAGCTGTCTCACAAGTACATGCCCCTTCCCTCTCTTCTCACAAGGTAGGCTGCTGATCACAGCCAAGGAGACCCAGGAGCTGAAGGAAGAGGCACAGCCCAGCCTGCTGCATGGGAAAGGGTCAGGGGGAAAAAAAAAGATTCCTTATCTGGGGAAGGGAGGAAGTGAGGCTGGGAAACATACAAACTGCCGAAAGGAGCCCAGAGCACACAGCAGGGCAGGCCTGAGCAATTCTGGCATGGTGAGTGAGAAGTGGTGGCGGAGGTCAGGCCAGAGAGGTGACCTTTGCATCGCGTGATCGTGCTAAGGGCAGTCCCCCAGAAGACACAAACCCACCACCTTCCACACAGGGTCTGTACAGAGTGCTGAAAAAGCAGGTGCCCACCCCTCAGAGAAAAGTGTTGTCACAGCAGGCTAGGGGAGGAGTGGACACAGAGAAACTCATCAAGACCACGGGAGGGGACTGGCTGCACAGGTTGGGGCAGGGACAAGGCCTCTGAATTGGCCTGGGAGTGAACAGGAGGCCTGTACCACACAGGTGGAAATCATGCCTTGAATCTAAGTGCAGAAGCTGGGAGCTAGTGGGCGTGGCTGGAAAATAAGAAACACCCACATGCCCTTAGGGGTCTGGTCCACTCACTTCTCCAACTCCCACCTCAGCGGTCTCCCATTGAGCCCAGACCCTCTCCCCTGCCCGGAGAGGCCTTTGTACCCACTGGCTGTCACCTGCTCTCTGCTCCCCACGGTTCTGCCCCTCACCCAGCTGCACTTCCCTACCCCCAGCATCACTGTCTGGAATCCCCCTGCAGGTCTATGTGTAGATGGTCTTTCCTGCCTCCCAGAAGATGAAAGTAGGGGTGGTGTCGGGATATGGGTCTGAGAGCTGCTTGCTAAGCAAGGACAGGACACAGGGACTGTGCCAACCCGAGGTGTGTGGACATGATGTTGGGTGCAGGAGACAGAAACATTTCAAGCTGGACAGATTTATCCTTTAAAACAGATGCTGGCAACAACTATGGAGGAGAGGGGAGGCAGGATGGGGGGTGGGGAGCAGCTAAGGATGGCAGATGCCACCTCCCCCTTGCCCGAGGCCTCCTGCCACCCACCAGGGTCCCCAGAGCAAGACCTCTGTCTGAACTCTCAGCCCTTTGCTGGAGACAAGTACTTGTGTTACCCCGGTTCCAACTGGGGTGGAGGGAAGGCAGCCCTTATTCCCAGGGAGCCCACCTGAGCCCCAGATCTCAATTTCACATGGTTTTGAAAGGAGACCACCACATCTGCTGGAGCCCCCAATTCTTGCCCATCTCTGCATGGATGCACCCCTCCCAGGACCTAAATTTGCTTCTTCCACTCTGGGAACCACTCCCTCGGGTCATGAGCCCGCTATGTGTATGGGGGTGAGGGGTTAAGGGTTTGAGGGGACCAATGGGGCTGCCGTCACAGAGACTGTCTTTCCAGCCATGATCCTCTGCACCCATCATTGCTTCTCCTGCATTCCCAGGGTCAGCAGACTATGAATTTACACTCCCAGGTCTCTGCTGTTCCATGTTTCTGGACCCTGAGACCTACTACGCCCAGTGGGTCGCTGAACTAACCCTCCTGCTCAGGGACGTCCAGGGTCAGGATGCGGTGCCACTTCTGGTGCCCATTGAGGTTGGAGTGGTGGCTGAAAGCCTTCTTGCCCAAGCCACAGGCATAGGGCTGCTCGCCAGGTGCGAGCCAGCAGTGTGCCCGACCCAAGCTGCTCTTGAAGGACTTGCTGCAGTCAGCCTAGCCCAAGGGCTTCTCCCCGGAGTGCAGGCGCTGGTGCTGGCGCAGCTCAGGGCTGCTCTTAAAGGCCTTGCCACAGTCAGAGCAGGCGAAGGGCCGTTCCTCGCTGTGCGTGCGCCGGTGGTGTGCCAGGCTTGAGCTGCTCTTGAAGGCCTTGCCGCAGTCCGCGCAGGTGAAGGGCCGCTCGCCTGTGTGCGTGCGCTGGTGGTGTGCCAGGCCCGAGCTGCTCTTGTAGGCCTTGCCGCAGTCGGCGCAGGCAAAGGGCTTGGCGCCCGAGTGGACGCGCTGATGGCTAAGCAGGTTGGAGCGCTGGCTGAAGGCCTTGCCGCACTGGGCGCACACGTGGGGCTTCTCTCCCGTGTGCACAAGCCGATGCTCAGCCAGGTTGGAGCCCATGATGAAGGCCTGTCCGCACTCAGCGCACTCGAAGGGCCGCTCTCCCGTGTGCGTGCGCTGGTGCTGTAGGAGCTGCGAGCTCTCCCGGAAGCGCTTACCGCACTCGGTGCAGGCAAAGGGCCTCTCGTCACTGTGTGTGCGCTGGTGCTGCCGCAGGCCCGCCATGCGCAGGAAGGTCTTGCCACAGTCGGGGCAGGCGTGTGGCCGTGCGCCCGCGTGAATCTTCAGGTGCTCGGCCAGGTTGGAGCTCTGGCTAAAGGCCTTGCCGCAGTCTGGGCAGGTGTGGGGCCGTGAGCCCGTGTGCACACGCTGGTGTTCCAAGAAGTTGGAGTTCCAGCTGAAGGCCTTGCCACACTCTGGGCACTCGTAGGGCTTCTCACCTGTATGCGTTCGCCGGTGCTGCACCAGCGTGGTGCTACGGCCAAAGGCCTTGCCACAGTCCGGGCAGCAGAAGGGCTTCGTGCCGCTGTGCGTCTTCTGGTGGTGGATGAGCTGCGAGTGCGCGCGGAAGGCCTTACCGCACTCTGGGCATGCATGCGGCTTCTCACCCGTGTGAATGCGCTGGTGCTGGCTGAGGTTGGAGCTCCAGGCGAAGGCTTTGCCGCACTCGGCGCACGTGTAGGGCTTCTCACCCGTGTGCACGCGCCGGTGCTGCAGCAGGTAGGAGCTCTGGCTGAACTCCTTGCCGCACTCCCTGCACCGGCAGCCCGGCTCCCCCGGGAGAGGAGAGGGGCTCGGCAGCGCCATGTCTTCAGGGTCGCTCCTGAGCCCAGCCCCATCCCTCTCACAGTCTGCAGGCTCCAGCTTCCCTCCGGGGGCTCCCAGTGTAGCATGCTGCTCCCGACTGTCCCCTGCCTCCATCGGGGCCTCTGCAGGGTCTTCCCAGGCCCCCTGGCCTCCAGACACAGCACTCTCAGAGGGGCTCCTCACGTCTGTCTTCAGCACACCCCAGGGGCCCTGGCTTTCCTCTGTAGCCACCTCCAGAGCCCACTGTCCTAGGGACTCCACCTCACCTCTGTGACCTTAAACAGGAAAGAAAGAAGGCAAATGACACAAAGAAGACATGGAGGTCTCAGGAGTGATAGCGGGGAGAGAACTGAGGACAGCTGAGGAGGGACCCATTGGACACTGACATGAGCAGCCATCACCTCACTCTTCTTTTCAATGGTCATGGGTGTCCCTGTGCCCTCTTTAGCCTGCAGCAGGGAAGCCGGGCAGGTGGAGGCTACAGATGCTCCGATTTCCCCAGGTAGGCAGCCTCCAAGGCTGGACTCTGAGCAGCACAGAGGAGCTGCTGGGCATCAGTGCCCCCGCCTGTGACTCAGGGATGCTGCCACTCACGTGTCTCTATGCCTGACCCAGCAGGAGGGTACCGGGAAGTGGGGGTGTCGATGTCAGGATTGTGGAAAGACTCAAAAACCGCCAGCCTCACCTGCAGCAGCCGGCCTTGGGGCCTCACTGTCATCTTCTTGCTTGACTTTGGGGCCACCGAGTGCTGGAAAGATGGGGACTCCTGTTTGTGAGGAAGAGGATGGGCCTGTCCACTTGTGGAAACATGAGATGTGACCTATCGTCATTGCAGGAGGCTGGAGGTGCCCACCTCACCCAAACCCAAGCTGTATGTTCCTCACCCACCCCACTCCTGCTCCGACCCCTTGGCAGTCCCCTCCATGTGACAGGGGCAGCCTGGCCAGGAATGGAGGAAAATCAGTGGCTCTTAGTCAGGCAGTGGCCACACCAGGCCTCTGCCTGGGTCGGTCCAAGCAGGTCCAGGCTGCAGGGCAGCTGTATAAGCCAGATCCCTGAGGGGGAGAAGCCCAAGGCCACACCTGCATCTCCAGCTGCTCCTTCCCCCAATGATGTCCCCACAGAAGCAAAGCCTGTTCCCCCCATCATCCTATGGGTAGCCTCCCACCCAGCTAGAGCTCTCACACTACATGTGATCCCTGGGCTCCCACCCACTCACTAGAAAGTGAGGCTGACTCCCGTGGAGAACAAAGTCTCCAGGGACACCCATCATGCCCAGGCCTGAGCAGGGTGGCCCCAGGATCAGCTGCCAGGACAGGATGGGTGCCATACCTGGAAGGAAGGACTGGAAGGAGCCTAGGGGAGCCTCCTGCTCCTCTCCCTCCTCCATCTTGGGGACTAGGTCCTTGAGGGGTCTGGAGGCTGGGGCATGGGGACAGGAAGGCAGGCCCAGCAGGGTGAGGGAATGTCTGGTCCTGCAGATCTGGGGAGAAAGAAGGGGGATGTGGTGGCATGACCCACCTTTCTCAGTGCCCCTCAGTTTTCAGGACATGGTGTTGAGTACAAACACAGGTGTGGACTCGAGGAGATCTGTGACCACCAAACTCCCATTTCCTCACTGTCACTTTCCTACAACCTCCCCACTCCCACCGGCCTGTGCTGGCTCAGCTGGGGGTTGTGAGCCAGGGCTGGGAGAAAGCACACCCACCCCCAGCTCAGCCCCAGCTCACCTGTAACCCCTCAACCAGGGTGGCGGCCTCCTCAGGGCTGCCTGGCTGTTGTCCCCGCACATGGGCCTGGATCTTGGGGGGCAGTGCAGCCAGGAACTGCTCCAGCACCAACAGCTCCAGCATCTGCTCCTTGGAGAGTACCTCTGGCCGCAGCCACTGGTGACACAGTTCTCGGAGCCGGGCCAGGGCCTCTCGAGGCCCCACTGCCTCCTCGTAGCGGAACCCCCAGAAGCGCTGGGCAGGGGTTTCAGGACCAGGCTCACCCACCATTGGCTCCAGTGGACTCAGAAGGACCTGGGGGGCCTGGGCCAATGCCTTGTTCATCTGGGAAGCCATCATGTCCCTTCCCAGGGAAGGCAAGGTGGCTGCATGGCCCAGGGCACTTGCTCTGGAGCTGAAAACACAAAGATGAGCCTGTGAGCACAAGAGACCATGAAAGTCCCCTCCTAGGGACCATCTGAGAGAAAGTGGTGTCTGCAGGTCCACATCCTTTTGTCTGTCAGGATGGGGGGTGTGTTGGTGGCCCTAAGTGTTGGTGTCTCTGCCTACCTGTATGTCCATGTGTCTGAGGGGCACACTGAAGTGCTGTGGCCTCCTGTATTGTCCCCTCCCCATTCCCTGCTTTTCTCAAGGGCCCCTGCCCTGGCTTCTTTCTTCATCCCATGCACAAAACGCCTAAGGCAGAAGTTGCAAACTGGACAGCCAGGGTCTGATTTGAGCGGCAGATGAATCTTGTTTGATTGCTCCCGTCCACCAGATATTTTAAAAATTTAAATTAGTTGCCAATGTTAAAAGGTAATCAGATGCTGGTGGGAATGTAAAATGGTACCACCTATGTGGAAGACACTCTGGCAGTTCCTCAAAGTTAAATAGAATTATCATATTACTCAGCAATTCCACTCCCACATATCTACCCAAGAGAAATGAAAAACTTGTTCACACAAAACCTTTATATGTAAATATCATAGCAACATTATTTATAATAGCCAAAAAGTGGAAACAAGCCAATGTCTATCAACTGATGAAGAGATAAATAAAATGTGGTGTATCCTGGCCGGCCCGGTGGCGCACTGCTACAGTGCGCTGTTTGGGAGCGCGGTGGCGCTCCCACCGAAGGTTCGGATCCCACATACAGACCGGTTCCCGCTCACTGGCTGAGCGAGGTGTGGGAGCAACACCGAGGGTTGCGATCCCGTGGCCGGTCCCGGTCCGGTACGGGCGCGACACTGAGGGTTGCGATCCGTTGCCGGACACGAAAAAAGACAAAAAGGAAAAAAAAAAAAATGTGGTGTATCCTGACAGTAGAATATTATACAGCCACAAAAAGGAATAAAGTACTGGTACAGGCTACAAGGTAGATGAACCTTAAAAATATTATACTGAGTGACAAAACCCAGACACAAAAGACCTCATATTATATATGATCCCATTTATATGAAATGTCCAGAATAGGCATATCTGTAAGAGGCAGAAAGTAGATTAGTGGATGCCAGGAGCTGCAGAGAAGAGAGAATGGGGAGTGCAGCCAATAGGTACAGTTTCCTTGGGGGATGATAAAAATATTCTGGAATCAATGGTGATGACTGCACAACTCTGTAAAAACCACTGAATTATACACTTTAAAAGGGTGAATTTTGGGCCCACCCCGTGGCTCACTCAGGAGAGTGCGGCGCTGGGAGCGCAGTGGCACTCCCGCCGTGGGTTCAGATCCTATATAGGGATGGCCAGTGCATTCACTGGCTGAGCGCGGTGCAGGTGACACCAAGCCAAGGGTTACGATCCCCTTACCAGTCACAAAAAAAGGAAAAAAAAAAGGGTGAATTTTATGGGGCCGGCCCGTGGCTCACTCAGGAGAGTGTGGTGCTGATAACGCCAAGGCCACGGGTTCGGATCCCTATATAGGGATGGCTGGTTAGCTCACTTGGGAGAGCGTGGTGCTGACAACACCAAGTCAAGGGTTGAGATCCCCTTACCGGTCATCTTTTATAAAAAAAAAAAAAAAAAAGGTGAATTTTATGGTATATAAATTATGTTTTTAAAAAAGTAATCAGCCAATCTCAAAAGGTTACACACTGTATGATACCATTTATGCAACATTCTTGAAATGACAAAATTGTAGAATGGAGAACAGATTACTAGTTGACAGAGGCTAAGGAAGGGCTGGAGGCAGGAGGGAAGTGTGTGCAGCTATAAAAGGGCAACATGAGGAATATTTGTGGAGATGGAGATGTTCTTCTGTATCTTGATTGTTTCAGCGTGAATCTCTTGATTGTGATACTGTACTCTAGTTTTTCAAAATGCTGCCTTTGGGGAAGATAATGAACCCATGTGCCTGAGTAAAAGGCACATAGGTTCATTATTTCTTACTGCATGTGAATTTATAAATATCTCAAAATAAAACGTTTACCTTTTTAAAAAACAAAGTCATTATATTTCAAGAAAAATCCGCACTGGCCCCGGAGGCTCATGTTTCTAAGGATGGAGGTGGGCAGGGTTGCCCCTCCAGGCAGGGCCTGTGCTGCGGAACCACACACCCCCTGCCAGATCTAACAGCGCCTCCTAGTGGCCAGCTGTTGTAGGATAGCATCCGAACCCCTGAAGGTCTCTCCTGTCTGTCCTCACCGCTCCAGCCTCCCCACCGTCCTCACACCCACTCTGAGTGTCCTTTCTGTGCCTGACCGCCTACTCACCACGTGATGATCAGGTCACAGGTCAGAGAGCAGCTCCCCCGTCAGGACGCATCGTCCACGCCCCCAGCAACGGGCACTCATCTGACGGGTCACCGGTGACTATTTGTATCTCCCCTCAACCCCAGGCTGGACGAACAAATACGGAGTGTATAAAGGAGAAGAACAGTGTGCAGGGGGTGCCCGACGGGGGATGTGGGCGGTCAGCGCGAAGCCACTGCTGGGCGTTTGTGCGCAGCAGTCAGGCGAGGGTGGGGGTTAGATGCTCTGGGAGGAGGGGGGGACCATGCAAAGTTCGGAGGCGGGACACGACACCGCTTGGTAAACTCAGGAGCAGCGCGCGCGGAGGCAGATGAATGAATGAATGAGGGAAGAAATGCTGGCGTGGCCTAGGGCACGAAGAGCGGGACCAGAAAGCCGGAAGGGTGATGAATGAATAAATGAGGAAGGGACGCTACAAAAAGTGAATTACTAGTAGGCAGGCTCAGGAAGGAGCAAGTACCGGAAGAAAGCGAACGAAGGGACAAGGCGCAGCCGGCTGGAAGACACTGCGATAGGCCGCGGACGCGAGCGCTACTGCACTTCCGCCCCAACCCAGTCACCGCTGGCCCACGCCAAGCCACTTCCGGGCCGCTCTGGGCGTCGCGGAGGCCTCGCTCTCGGTAGCCCCAGGGTCCCGTCCTGGGCCCCACCCTGCCCTGCGGGCGGGGATTCGAGCCTGGTCGGACGGTGGCCATCCGCCTCACTCACCGTCCTCTGTCTGCCCCGGCGTCCCCCCAGCGCGGTTCCAGCGATGCCGCCACCAGAGCTCGAGCACCGGGGAATTGTGGAGCGAGCGAGTGGGCATTAGGCCTCCTGAGAGGCGCGGTTGCCTCCGGCGGTTCTCCCACTGCGCCTGCGCAGCTGCATCTCTGCTCGGGCGCTCGTCTTCCGGTTCCCATGGGGACGGCCCAGCGGTCCGCCTGCGCTCTGGCATTCTTCGTTGCCGTGGATACGCCCCGCCGCTTCTTCAGCCTTGCCCTGGCTTTTCCTTTAGGCACCTGGAGAAGGACATACACAGACGCACAGTCTCCAGGATCTCGGACGCAGGAAGTAGAATATGGAGGAAAAGCTTTTCTCCAGCCAGAGGATGCACACTTCTTCCCTGTGTCCATTCTCCTCCGGACACCAGTACATTTTTACAACTCCAAGGATCTCGTCCATAGGCGCCGCGGGGCCGCTCAGCCCAGCCACCCCACCGTACGGAACAATGCGTCCAACTTGGAATCCATGTAGTTTTCTGTGTAAAATTTTCTCGATTACCCCTGGAGAGCACCCATTCCCGGTCCAGGTGGTTTGGGCAGGTGTGGGCACATGGGCAGTCCATCCTCCTGGCCCTTATGATTGACCCAGGATAGACTGTGACCAACGTGGACTTATGAGCATCCTAGGACTCAGAATTATCTGAACTGTTAGGGTCTTTATTTCCTTTGGAATTGGAAGCTATGAACACCTGTCAGCTGGGACACCTGCAGTCTTCTTGTCCCCATGAGGGAAGAAACTATTAGAGAATAGTCCACCCAGAGAAGCAGAACTGAGGGATGGTTTCTTAGTATTCTGTGGCTGTGTAGCAAATAACCACAAATTTGGCGGCTTAAAACAACAGAGATTTGGGGGCCGGCCCGTGGCTCACTCGGGAGAGTGCGGTGCTGATAACACCAAGGCCACGGGTTCGGATCCCATATAGGGATGGCTGGTTAGCTCATTGGGTGAGCATGGTGCTGACAGCACCAAGTCAAGGGTTAAGATCCCCTTACTGGTCATCTTTTTTAAAACAAACAAACGAACAAAAAAAACAGATTTATTCTCTCAATTCTGAGACCCTGAAGTCTGACATCAATATCGTTGAGCTGAAATCAAGATGTTCGCAGGGCCTCTGGAGGCCCTAGGGGAGGATCTATTTCCTTGCCTTTCCAACAACTGGAGCTGCATTCCTAGTGTTCTTTGGCATATGGTCCTTTCCTGCATTTTCAAAGAACTGGTAACATTTTACTTTTTCTCTCCTTATTAAGTTAAAATCTTTAACAAGTGTTCATTTTATCTTATTTGCATGAGAGTCATGATTTTAGCTTTAAAAAGTTTTTATTCTTTAATAGCAGGTAACACTAGCTAGCCATTGCTAACAAACAATCCCAGGATCTCAGTGGTCAGCACAACCAAGGTTTATTTTTTGCTCATCACACTCTGAAGTGGGTCAAGTGGCCCTACCTGAAGGCTGTCCCCCCAAGTAATAACTCAGGGACCCAGGTTCCTTCTATCTTGCGTCTCTGCCATCCTTTATGGCCTCCTGGAATTTTCTGCTGAATTCTCTCCTGGCTGATGAGTGAAACAAGTGAGAAAGATGGTGTGGGACATTTTATGGTGTCCCTCACTTCTGTCCACACTCCATTAACTACAAGGCCCAATGTAACTGAAAAGGAGGCTGGAAAATGTAGGCTTGTGTGTGCAGGATGATAAAAGGGAATTATGGGGCATTTTAGTCCATCTCTTCAATAAAGACAAACACGTGCCCCTTTCACACTGAATTTCACCATGAAGGTGCTCAGAGTCAAGCATAATCCATCACCATCACCAGGCTTTCCCTTGTGCTCTCTAGTGTCTGAGCTCCCCTAAAGGCTTCCTCATGCCCCCTACACTCACAGGGGCTGTTGAGAAAATATAGAAAAAATGGTCAGGGCCCCTCAGAGGTTCAGAATGTTGCCGAGCAGCTGATGTAAATACGCACGTGCGCACAGGTGTTCCTTGTTATTGTCTAATGCGATTGAGCATGTGCAGTTCCGCCCACTCCTCCATCTTCTGTATGGAAATTGGAGTGGGGTGATTCCAATGCTGTTCCTGATATCCTAGGGGTTTGGCGTTGTGGACTTAGGTAAAAAGGATTAACAGCTCTGATACGCAAAGCTTCTGAAGACGCTCAGGGAAGCTATTTTGGGTGGCTGCTCCTAGCTCTGAATAAAGCCTATCATTTTTTCACCCATGGCTCCCGGACTTTTTCCTATTACCTAGCTCTTAGACCTACGTGTGGAGGGTTTGTGAATGGGCTCGAGGGGTCTGTGAGCACCAGGCCCTAGCCCTAGCTCTACACTCATGTAGAGACAAACCAACTTTCACCATGTGAGGAAAATAGAGTAGTTTAGTCAGGCCCTCTCGCCTCAGGTCCGGTTGGGGGTGGTGCAGCACATTCTTTGTAAACAAGTTTATGGGTTGGAGTTAGTGCACATGCGCACCTCTCTACCCTTTTGTCGCTATTGGGTGTTCTTCAGAGTTTGTGGAGCAGAGGCAGGAACTGCTGGTTGGCAGAGATCTTGCATCTAAAAATAGAACATGTTTACTTTGCTGGCAGCTGCTGTTTTTCTTTGGGCTTTGCTGGTAGCAGTTGAGTTTCTGAGCTTCTCTTTGGATTGCCTAACTCTTAAGATGTGAGTGTGCTGAATAAAGCCTATTATTACTTCAACCAAGGCTCCAAGGACCTTTTCCTGTTACCTAGCTCATAGACCTGCATGTGAAAGGTTTGTGAATGGGCTCAAGGGGTCTGTGAGCTCCAGACCTTAGCCCTAGCTCTCTACACGCTGTATGAATGAGCCATCTTGGAAGTGGATCCTCCAACTCAATAGAGCCTTTGGATGACTGCAGCCTCAGCTAACATGTTGACTTCAACCTCATGAGAGACCCCACACCAGAACCACCCAGCCAAGCTGCTACTGAATTCCTCATCCACAGAAAATGTGCAAGACAATATATTTTGGGGAAATTTACAAGTAGTCATGGACAATTAATACCTTGGTACAGACCAGGAGTGCTGAAAGAGAGTCCTGCTCTCCCTGCAGGCCTGATGGCAATCGCCACAATTATAGAGCCAATCTCCAGGAAGGTTGTCTGTCCAATATGACTGCTGACGTTTACAAGTGTGCAAGATACTTAAAATGGGGCCCCGAACTTCTGAGAATAGAATTACAGGGTCATGTGTTCCCATTTCTGGAGGACTTCCAGAGAGGGCTTTACTGAAAACTTCTAACCTGCGCTATCTGCTTTTGTAAACGGGCTTGCTCTAACTTAACAACAGTGAAGCCATCTTAAAAGCTGTTACATCAAGACACACCTTGCCCCCCTCCCCCGGGCCAGCTAGATACACAGGATGTTCTGCTAGCTTGCAAGAGCTAAGAAAAGTAGGTTGCGGTAGAACATAAAACTTTCCACATAAGCATGTTCTCTAAGGAACCTCTGGGTAGGGGTCTTATCACACCTGGGTAAGTGGGGCAAGAAGTGTGGTTGCTTGAGGAGGGTGAGAACCCAACGCGTTGGAAATAATAAACCTCTTGCTAATTGCAGTGCTCGTGGTCTTGTGGCCTCTTCAAGGCGGTGAGAACCCAACGCGTTGGAAATAATAAACCTCTTGCTAATTGCAGTGCTCGTGGTCTTGTGGCCTCTTCAAGGCGGTGAGAACCCAACGCGTTGGAAATAATAAACCTCTTGCTAATTGCAGTGCTCGTGGTCTTGTGGCCTCTTCAAGGCGGTGAGAACCCAACGCGTTGGAAATAATAAACCTCTTGCTAATTGCAGTGCTCGTGGTCTTGTGGCCTCTTCAAGGCGAGTATTCCCGTTCTATGTGAGATTGGGATTCATCCCAAATCTTACATTACAACTTTAAGCCCCACTCTCAGGATGGAGGTGAAGTGCCCTGGTGTACTATTTATATTTTTATTTTCTGTACATTATGATGTTTTGACATCTTAAAAACCTTTCCAGCTGGGGAAAGGCATCTCAGATATAGCAAAGGGCTCAGCTGGGAGCATGGCTTTGATATGCAAACTATCCAATCCAGAGCCCCCACTCCTCTATCTGGCCCATACATCCTAGGAAACAGTAACCCTGTGCTTTAATCATCCCAGGGCCAGGTGCCTAGCAACTAGGGAACACCCCAATAATTTAAAGCCTGCTAGAATTATTCCAGCTGGCTAATCTTTAAACACTGTTTACTCTGCCCTGCCTTGTCTTTCCCTCGGAAACCCCAATAAAGGCTCTGGCTTAGACTTTCTTCTTGCTCATGCCCCTTCTGCCTCTTGACAGGTGCTGGTGCTTTCCCACGTGGCTCTTCATCATGTGCTATGCCTGCTTCTAGGATCTATGAACATAATAAACTTTGTTTTCCTGAGCCTCTCCTGTGTTTTCTCTTGTGGCTGCACCCAGCTGACCATCACATATAAGTATGGAACACCAGAGACTGCAACTTGGGGCATTTCTGTGGAAAGAGTATTGGGTGAATGCCCAGTATATGCCCTTGGTGGCATGGCAGGAACTGCTCTCCTTCACCTCAAGGCCATGGAGGGCTGCAAGGAGACCACTGAGTGGGAGGACACAGCGGGCTGGGCCTGCCTCCTGCAGGATGTTTGTCCCCAAAGCAGGGGGATTTAAGTCCTTGGTAAGTGAATCCTGGATTAACCAAGACTGGGACCTTTCTGGGGCTGTTGAGAGAGGAGGACACTATGAGGTCTCTCCTAGGGTGGAATCTGTGAGGGCCTCTAAGGCTGGTTTCTCACCCTTTCCTTTGGCTGCCCAAGCTGGGAGCCCTGAGCAGCCCCCTCCCCCGACTCCTCAGAAAGGGACTCTCTGGTGTGTCACTGGCAAGGGCAGATGAAGGGGTTAAAGTGCCCACTCCATGAATGGTCTTAAGCATCTGGGACGTGGGTTGGCACCCATCTCCACAGTAACGTGAGGGTCACATGATAGATGTAAAGTGACCAGCCCTTGGCTGGGTATGTAATAAAGGGCTTCAATGGTTTCTTGTAAGCCATGCAGGCGAACAGGGAGCCAACCACTTCATTACCCAAAGGGGCCTGCGAGTCTTCCCGACCTCAGGGTACAGAAATGGGAGGCATAAAGCAAAGGGTGCTTCTCGGGAACTTTGCTTTGGTCTGAGGCCGCACTTGGGGAACAATGTGCCATTGGAGGCAGCTAGGCCCAGGCCCTAAGGATCCAGCTCTGCCCTTTCTCCCTCCAGTGGCTCTGACTGTGCCATGTGATATGCGGAGAGACTCCTCCCAGCCCTCCCAGTGAAGGAGAATCAAAAGGGGAGACTAAGGGCAGAGTGCTCAGTGCCTGTCCCTGGCCCATAGTAAGTGTGCACAAACGCTGGCTTTTGGAGTAGGGAGCCATGGGTGCGTCACTCTGGAACGAGTGGAGAATGGCATGGGGGAAGAAATTGGAGTCATAGACATATAAGCCATGTATACGAGTATTGCTGGGAATGAGGGACGCTCCTCTAGGCCTCTGGGGAACTCCCACTTTGGTGGTGATCCCTGGGAGTTGTGGCCACACCTCTGGGTCCCCCTGCTTGCTTCCTCCCAGTCACAGAGGCTTCCAGAAGATGTGGTCCAGCCTGGAGTTTCGCCCAGAGAATACGAGCTATAGCGAACAGTCGCGCCATGACTTAATATGATGACACCCTGATTGTCAATCACATACCTGCCCAAGGTTGCTAGGGAATCCCACCCCAAATCCAACAGGAGCCCTCTCTGTGGTGACTACGGTGCTGTCTCACGGGCAGAAAAGGTGGAAGCTCCGTCCCTGTTGGTCGACAAAGCTCAAGGCCATCGGTCTCTGGAACAGTCATGAGGTATGCAGGGTCCTGACTTCCAGGCCCAGGGAGAACAGCAGAGGCCTCTGGAAGACCCAAAAGAGGAGGCAAAGACCAGTTAACTAGAGGGCGTGGAACATCCCCAGGTCACCAAGGCCACCTAGGCAAAGGCAGTGAGAGGCCCTGGGTTCAAACCCTGCCTCCACCACTTTCTGGCCGTGCCCCTGGGGAGTCACTTTACTGTTTTTCTCACTTAACAGAGGGAGCAGTAATTCCCTCCTGGGGTCAGCAGAGGAAGACACCTGATATAGCGAACACAGCACCTGCGCCACATCAGTGCCCACCTTGAATATGACTGCTTTCGCCTGCCACTGGACGCTATGCACCCAGCTGGAAAAGGTCAAATAAAACTCCACAGTAAAGGAAACCTGTGGACGCCGTATGTACAAAGTGAGGTTTAATAAGGGTTACAAACGTTTGTGAGGTTTCTGGGACAACGGCCCCCACCCACCGGGAGGAGCATGCTCTGCGGACGCCGCGGCTTTTCAGCCTCTTGGGGCGGGCGCACCAGTCGCCGGCGGTGGTCAGAGCGCTGCACGGCCAGCGTGGCGCTTCTGGTGTTCGCTGAGGTTGGAGCGCTGGCTGACCGCACAGCCATACTCGTCGCAGGTGTAGGGCTGTTCGTCGGTTTGCGTGCGCAGGTAGCCCACGAGGCTGCAGTTGCGCACAAAGGCCTTGCTGCAGTGGTGGCAGATGTAGGGCTTCTCGCCCGAGTGCAGGCGCTCGTGCTGGCGCAGCTCCAAGCAGCCGCGGAAGGTCTTGCCGCACTCGGGGAAGCTGTAGGGCCTCTCACCAGTGTGCGCGCGCTGGTGCTGCACCAGGCCCGAGCGGGCCTTGAAGACCTTCTCGCACAGCGGGCAAGCGTAGGGCTTGGCGCTGCTGTGCGTGCGCTGGTGCCGGCTCAGGTTCGAGCGCTGGTTGAAGGCCTTGCCGCACTCCGGGCACTCATAGGGCTTCTCACCCGTGTGCACGCGCCGGTGCTCCACGAGGTGCGAGAACAGGCCGAAGGCCTTGGCGCACTCGGCGCACTCATATGGCTTCTCCCCGGCGACGAGCACCTGTCTCGGACCTTCCTGAACACAGTCATCACAGGGCGGGCACCCTAGCGGAAAGGAGCGCCGCGCCAGGGCCAGGGCTGGGCTGCGGCGGTGGCGCTCAACTGAGTGTGTCTTCTGGTGATGGTGGAGGCTCGAGCAGCGCACAAAGGCCTTGCCACACTTGGCACACTCGTAGGGCCGTTCGCCCGTGTGGATGCGCTCGTGCTGCAGCAGGCTGGAAGTGCGCGTGAAGGCCTTGCCGCATTCGTCACACGTGTACAGCCGCTGTGCTGGGCGGTCAGTGGCACCAGGGCTAGGGCCGCACTCAGGACACATTGAGAGGCCCGTTTGCTGCCGCTGGTCGGGGCCGAAGCATTGCCCACAGTGGACACACTGATGGGCCTCCTCTGCCACCTGCATCCGCTCCTGCGGGGCCAGCAGGGCCCTCCAGACAAAGGCCTCACTGCACCTGCAGGCCCGGGGCCACTCCACGGAGGGGCTTCGTTTGAGGGAGAGGTTGCAGTGTCCTCGGACAGGTCTGGCCATCCTCCCCCTGTTCGTATGGGTGCCAGACTTTGCGGACCTCCTGCAGCTGAGCCCAGGGGCAGCTACGGTGCAACAACTGTCTACTGCAGTGGTCAAACACAGGGGGCTTCTCCCTAGGGGGTGCTCTGTGATGCCACGCCAGGCAGTTCTGGCTGGAGGCCCTGGCACCTGCTGGACTCAGACAGGGGCCCTCCCCAGCATGCAGCCCCTCGGGGATGGCCAGGTCTGGGTCCTGGGAGGAGGCAGGGCCAAAGGGCTCCTGGACAAGGGGTCCGGCTCCTGTGCTGTGATGGGTGCCCAGGCCGGGATTCACACAGAGGCTGTAGTCACAGGAGCCCCCACCTGGGGCAGTCGTCCTGCCGCCCGCTGCGGCTCAACAAAGGCTCCCCTCCTGAGTGGGGTGCCTCCCAGCTCAGTTCTCTGCGACGGGGGCCTCGGCTCCTTCTGGAGCTTCTCCCGGCCCAGGGAGGCTGCCTGGAGATCAGCCTTGGGGATTCCTCCCTGCCCAGCGCTCTGGGCTGGAGCCTCCATCATGGGGCCGGCCCCCAACACGGAGTCCTCGTTGTAGGATCTGGAAATGCAGAGTAGAAATGGAGGTGGAGGTGGCAGTTCCCAGGAGGGGAGAACTGGAGAACTGGGCCAAAGAATGACGACCCCAAGCAGAGGCCTACAGGGGTGCCCCCAGCTTTCCCCAGCCAGACAAAGTGGAAATGGAGTGATGCTGGCCATGATAACCCGGGAGCCACTGCCTCCTGTCCCTCTTTGCCATGCTCCAGGCCACCACCCAGACCGCACAGAACAGCTTCCCTTGCTCTCTCTTCCCCCCAGTATCTCCCCTCCTCCTCCACACCAGCTGCTAAAACACCGTCACCCCTGGCATGGAACTTCAGAGGTCCTCCTCCCCAAAGCAACAGGGACTCACCTATTGCTCAGCTGCATGCTCCCCAGAATCACACCTCCACACCTGACCACCAGCTGCCCAGGGGCGAGCCTAGCGCTCCAGATCCTCCTGGCTCCCTGCCTTGGCAAGGCCTGTTCCCATTCTCCTGCCATCACCCAGCTCTTCTGGGAGGTGTGAGGTGGGACTCACCTGGCAGGGGGGAGCTCAGCTAGGAGGTCTGCCACAGTTGCCTACACCGGGCCTGCCCCTTCCCACTTCAACCAGGTAAGTTTGGCTTTCCCTGGCCTAGTGGTCTCATCCTCAAAATGAGTATAACTGTAAACGTGAACAGCTGAGCATGGGAGCTGACAACCCTCATCGTCCTGGCAAGTGTGGACACCAGGGAGACCTGATGCCTGCTACTACAATTCTCAAATTCCATTGTGGCTATATCAGTTTTATCGTTGCTGTAACAAATTGCCACAAACTCAGTGGCTTAAAGCAATGCAAATTTGACCTTCACAGTTGTGGAGGTCAAAAGTCCTAAATCAAAGTTTTGGTGGCATCAGTATCTTCTGGAGGCTCTAGGGGAGAATCTGCTTGCCTTTTCCAGCTTCTAGAAGCCACCTGCTTTCCTCGTCTCATAGCCCTTTCTTCCACCTTCAAAGTCAGCAGTGAAACATCTTCAAATCTCTCACACTCAGTCTACTGTCACATCTCCTTATAGGACTCTGACCCTCCTACCTCTTCTTATATAAGGATGCTTGTGCTCACACTGGGCCCAGCACAAATAATCCAGGGTAATCTCCCCATCTCAGGGTCCATAACTTAATCACACCTCATAATTCCTTTGCTGTATGAAAGCAAACATATTCACGGGTTAGAGGGACTAGCATATGCACATATTTTTTTGGAGGGGGGGCATTATTCTGCTTACAACAAAGGTGGACTTTTCCGAGCTCTTCACACTGTTTACTGGGAAAACACAGTATATGCATCAAAATGTCATTTAGGTGAAACAAATGGTTAGCCTGGAATCTTGAAGGATATGCTTTCAGCTCAGACCAGTCCCATCTGGAGAGAGACTCACTTGGCCAGGCACAGCTGTGACGTGCAGAGTGGGGAGGGGGTTCCAATGTGCAGACAACATGCATGAAGGGGTCGGGCAGAGGAGAAGGCCCACCTGGTGGGCAGACTGGATACTTATGGGGCAACTGAACAAGAGGTGAGAAGACAGAAGCTTATGAGAGCCAGGTTTCTCACTGTTGGAGAAAGAAGTCACAAATAAAGAAAGGGATGGGCTAGAAGCAAACCCTGTGGCACCACACTGGAGTCACAATGTGAGTTCATGATTTTTAATATACATTGATGGAGGTAGAAACACACATGCATATAAATACACATCTCCTGAGCAAGCTAACAGCCAATAAAAACAGAGAGGAGGAGGAAGGGGAGGAGGAAGACTTGCTTCTTAACTCAATGACTCACCGAGAATCTGAGAATTGACCTGTAAAAGAGACCCTGGGTAAGAACGAGACTTTTCAGGCCAGCCCGTGGCTCACTCGGTAGAGTGCCGTGCTGATAACACCAAGGCCACGGGTTTGGATCCTATATAGAGATGGCCGGTTTGCTCACTGGCTGAGTGTGGTGCTGACAAGAACGAGACTTCTCTAGGTTCTTACTGCTTTCAGAACAAAGATGGATCTGTCCAGCACAGCCTTTGGGCTATGAATCAGTGATGGCTAACATCACATGTAGAACGTGAGATGGAGGACACGCTCACAGCACCACTGTAAATCACCACTCCGCTGAGCTCAAGGGCTCAGGTTCTTCTTTAGCTCTGTGTCCCTTTCCTGTGGAAGGCAGATATCCCTTTATCAAACGTCTGGAAATCTAAGGTTATTTAGTGAGACTGCTTGCTCCACTTCTCCCTTGACCCACTGTCACTTTTTTTTTTTTTGTAACTTTTGCAAATTTCTAACAAATAGTTGCTCTGGGCCACCTGGTGGCCTGAAATAACTTGACCAGGTACTAAAAGGAATCAGGAAGCACACATTGATCTTTCAGCCAAGAACACTTCAGAGCGACTGGATGTATTTCATTCCAGGATGCTGCTGCCAACAGTCTCTGATGGATTATTTCATCCTTGGACATTGTAACAATGGCTGAAATGCATTGATGGTCAGCACTCTGAGGGCAAATGTGTTCGAGCAGGAATCATACACATTGAACTAGTTACGCACAAGAATAAGGAGAGCTAGACAAATCCCACAGGTCATGAAGGGCCACAGAGGCAAATTGGCCCCATTACTGTTCTGCTCTCCAGGAGGCTGCTCGCCTGAGCTTGGGAAGCTGAAGGCCCTATGTTGAGGTGGCCTCATGTGTTTGGCAAATAACAGGTCCTGGGCATTCATAAAGAAACAAAGGTGACAATAAGGACGGGCCTCCAGTATGACCTGAGGTTTCTCAAACAGTCTCGCTCCAGTCACACATGTGGTAACTGCACAACCCTCTTGTCCCCTCTGGATCTGAGACTGGCCTTCGACACAGGCCAGATGAGACCACCCCTCCCCGTCTGCACCTCAAAGCCACACAGAGTCTGGGTTTACTAAGACTTCATGGAGTCCCATCTGGACCCATGAGGGTGCCAATCCTTGCTGGCTCTCTCTCCCCCAGGGTGGCACTGATCAGGGCTAATCTCAAGGAAGTCCAACCCCTCCCCCCCCCCCACTGTGGAGACTGCCCTTTGTGCCTTGGTTTCTTCACTTAACAAATTAGCCAGCCAGAGCTCAAGACTCAAGTGGCCATGCTCAGAAGTGAGGAACTTCTCTGAGCATAAGGACATCTGGCTGACACTGAATCCTGGCAGTTTTTTGCCCCAGTGCTGGATTGTCCACAAGGCCCTTAGGGTGACTCATCACCATCTGTTCGATGGAAGGGTGTAAGAGAAGGGGGCATTCAATTAAAGGCATCTCCTTTCCAAATACTGTGGATTTGAGTCCGAGGATATTCCTTTCAGAAGAGGGGTCGGCTGGCTGCTACTGTAGCTTGTTATTCTCTTTCTGCCCCAAAGTATTGACTATGCAGCTTCCCAAGAACAGGACTGAGGAACACGGGCATACAGGTGAGCAAGCAGCCGTGGGCCCCACCTGCTCACCAGCGCGGACTGTCCCAAAAGCAGAGGACATGCATCTAACTCACAACAGATGCCATGCCCAGAAGTGGAAGGAGATGGCCTCATGAAGTCTTCAGGGGGTTCTCGCAGGCCCCCCAGGGAGGTTCTTTCTCTAGAATGTGGAGCATGGACTCGTTGTGTGAATAGAGTAAGTGAGCTGGGGCTCCAGGTTTCAAAAAGCACCACTTGTACCCCCTGGAAAGTTGGCAGTAAGCCCTGCCTCAGTGTTTGCCCTGATGAGGACAGATGGCCAAGAAGTCCTGACAGAAAAAAGGCAAGTGCAGAACACACTCCCACAGGGCTGGGGGGAGTGTAAAACAGTGCAGCTGCTATAGAAGTCTGGTGTTTCCTCCGAAGGTTAACCATGGAGTCACCACACCGCAATTCCACTCCTCAGTATCTACTTCTCAGTATCTCAGAGAAATGAAAACAGGGTTCAAGTGAAAACCTGTACAAGAATGTTCAAAGTGTTATTCACAATAGCTAAATGATGGAAACAGCCAAATGTCTATCAAATGGCCTACAAAAATGTGGCATATCCACAGAATGGAATATTACTCAGCTATCATAAGGAATGAAGTACTGAAATATCCTACAGCATGGATGGACCTCACGTTATGTTACATGAAAGAAGCCAGCCAGCAAAGACCACATATTGTATAATTCCATTTATGAAAAATATCCAGAATAGGCACATCCACAGAGAGAGAAAGTAGATTAGTAGTTGCCAGGGATTGAGAGGGGGGAAGAATGGAGAGTAACTGCTTAATGGGTATAGCGTTTCATTGTGGGATGATGAAAATGTTCTAAATTACAGTGATGATGGTAGCACAACATAGCGAATAATTAAAAACTTAAAAATATACTAAAACCCGGGCCGGCCCGGTGGCGCACTGGATAGTGTGCCGCTTGGGAAGCGCCGCAGCGCTCCTGTCCGAGGGTTCGGATCCCACATACAGACCGGCTCCCGCTCACTGGCTGAGCGAGGGGCGGGAGCAACGCCGAGGCTTGCGATCCCGTTGCCGGTCCCCGGTCCGGTACGGGGGCAACACTGAGGGTTGCGATCCGTTGCCGGACACGGAAAAAAGACAAAAGACAAAAAAAAAAAAAAAAATATATATATATATATACTAAAACCCAACCTGAATTGTTTACTTTAAAGTGGCTGATTTATGCTATGGGAATTATATCTTAAAAAAAAAAAGCAGAATGCAACCATGGCATAAAGTGTTCCTGCTGCAGCATGGTGGGTGTCTGCCCACCCCACAACATCCAGGACGTCATTTGACCTCCAGCCACAGGGAGAGCATTGCACAGGACAGAGGTGTGTGGGTTTTTAAACAATACTTTTTTTTTTTTTTTTTTCTAAAGATGACCGGTAAGGGGATCTTAACCCTTGACTTGGTGTTGTCAGCACCACGCTCACCCAGTGAGCAGCATTTTGACAACTAGAACATCATTAGCATTTCAAAAGTCCCTTTCATTCCCTTTTTCTATTCCCACTTTTCCATACCTACTAAAGCAACCACATTTGGCTTAGTTGAGATTTGCCCTCATTTTAAAGTTACAATGGAATGAACACATTATTTTCATGTTGTTCCCTTTATTCCACAATATAAGAAAAACTATATTTTCTGTTGTACACTGTATTCATTCCTGTTGGGTTTGTAAAACGTAATAACTTCGTATAGCATACATTATACGAAGTTATACGATGTCATCTTTTAAAGAAAAAAAAAAATTGCTAGGTAAACATAAAACATTAAATTCTTGCACATGGCCAAGCTTACTGTGCACCAGAGCAACAAGCACAGTTTTCACATCAGAGGCACAAGCTCCAGGGTGACAGCATTTTCTTCAATGAAGTGTCTCTTAATCCATTCACATAAGAAAGAAAATTCTTTGTAGAAAGTTGAACATGCCCACTGGGAATAATGGGCAGCATGCTCAGGGCACAGGGTGATTCCTTTTTTATTTTATTTTATTTTATTTTTATAAAGATGACTGGTAAGGGGATCTTAACCCTTGACTTGGTGTTGTCAGCACCACGCTCACCCAGTGAGCAACCAGCCATCCCTATATGGGATCCGAACCTGGGGCCTTGGTGTTATCAGCACTGCACTCTCCCGAGTGAGCCACGGGCCGGCCCACACAGGGTGATTCCTTATGGTGGCACAAGCCCAAGGGCACTGCTGTCCTCTTATTTACAGATGGGAAACTGTGACTTGGGAAGGATGAGAATCAGGCAGGACACAAGGCATGGGGACTCATGTCCTGACCATCGTGCTCTGTCCACACCCAGGCTGCCCATTGGCTCCCACCACCATCTGTTGAGTTCAGCTTCTGCCTCTCACAGGCATGGGCTTCTCCCTCTGAAGAGTATCTGCTGGCCATGGAGAGCTGTGCAGGGCAGGCCCACCCTGCCTACCTACCCTGCACCTCCCAAGTGTCTGCCTCATTTTGTACAGTTACTCGGTCTGCCTTTGAGAGGCCAGGCTGACTCTGCAGGGGGCCAACTGCAGAGAACTTAAGGAAGCTGCCAAGACCCTCTGCTAAGGGGATCGGTCCAGGGTCACTGCCAGGCTGGGATCCCAGGTCCCCACACAAAAGAGGTGACTCCCCAGCCATGAACACTGCTGGGGTGCTCTGTAACCCCAAGGTACATTCCAGCCCCTCACACAGAAGAGTGAGCACCCCACCATGAGGGCTGAGCAGCAGGAGGTCAGATGCCCAGGGTTCTGTGCCATTGCTATTATGTTCCAGCTCAGACCCCTGGGGAGGAGCCAGACTTCCACAATCTGGTATCCTGGAAGCCCCACAGGCAGGATTCCAATCTCTCTGACACATGAGGTCACAGTACCCCAGGTATGTAGGACCTGGGCATCTGTTATGCTCCTGCTCCAGGCTTCCAGTGAATGCTGCCCCTGAGGGGTTGCAGCTGCTGGCCTCGTGCTGCAATCTGCAACAACAGCTGGAGGCCTAAGCAGGGCCTGGGGCCAGCACTCTACATGACCTCCTGGATCTCTAGGGACCTGGGAGCTGAGGATGGAAGAAGACACCTCGGGCAGCCTGGCCATACCAGGACAGCTAATCACCATGGAATCAGTGGAGAGGCCCAAGGATGAACAGGGGCATGAGGTTGCCCAGAACTGGGCAGGTTCCACTGAAGGAGGCTATAATGGGTTGAATGATGTCCCCCCAAAGAAGGTATGTCCACACCCTGATCCCTGGAACCTCTGAATTGACCTTATTTGGAAAAAAAGTCCTTGCAGATATGATTAAGGATCTTGAGATCACCCTGAATAACCTGGATGGGCCCTAAATCCAACGACAAGTGTTCTTATAAGAGGAAGGCAGAGGAAATTTCAACAAAAAGAATAGGAGGCCATGGGAGGACGGAGGCTAAGACTGGAGTGATGCAGCTGCACTCCAAGGAACACCTGGAGCCACCAGAAGCTGGAAGAGTAAAGGAAAGATCCTCACCCAGACACCCTGATTTCAGACTTCTGACCTCCGAACTGTGAGAATAAAGATCTGTGGCTTTAAGCTACCCAGTTTGTAGTAATGTGTTCTAGCAGCCACAGGAAACTAATGCAGAGACTGATCCAGCACTCTCGGTTGCATGTGGGAGCTCTCCTGACTCCTGATGATGGGGAGTCAGATGACTGCTTAGTGTCTGAACAGAAGGTCGGGGGAAGCCAGGTGGTCCTGGGAAGAAGCAGCAGCCCCAACGTGGCAGGAAGGTGCCCTGAATGAATGTGAGGTGGGGGCCAAGGACCACCTGTTAGCCATGTGCACAGAGCATTTTCAGGAGAATGGTCCACGGATGCCCTGCTCGCATTGGTGGCTCCTCTGCCAAACAGCTGCAAGGAGACTCTGCCTCCTAGCAAGAGACACAGCAGGTGGAAGCTGTAGACCGTGGCTGAGTCTCCTGGCCCCCCTGCCCTGCTCCTAGCCTGCACTGTCCAACTGTCTCACCTGTATTTGGACAACCTTCCACCCAGGGACCCAGGATCTGAGGCTGAACACAGCTAGGGCAATCCAGGCTCCTGGTCCTGAGGCTCTGGGAGTCGGTTCTCAACCCTGCATTACAGCTCTCCAAGATGTAACAGTGATCTCGTCTGCCGCAGGTGAGCATGTGCCCCACCCTGGGTGCTCACCCAGCCTTTCTAATTGTCCTCAGGGCTGCTGGTGTTGGGGTACAGGCTGAACAGCAGCCATATTATGGGACAAGGGGACTGAGAAGTTAACATGTACAAGGCTGAGCTCTGCAGGACCAATGGGCAACAGCATACTCGGGAAGGTTAGTGAGGTTCAGCGTCCTCACTGAGTGTGGACATGGCCTAGTGCCGTCTTATCAGCCCAAGAGGGTATGTGGGGAAGTCAACATAGGTGGCTTTGAGGTGTGGAGACACAGGCTCAGTGCCCAGCCCAGAGCCACTCTATCTCTCTGGGGCAGACCAACCTCATCCGCACTGACCGTCCCAGCCCATATGTTCTATACTACACTGTACATGCAGTGGAGAGAACAGTCCACTGCACACAGTAGGGCAGAAGGAATGTCCACAACTCCCTTCTGTGCCTGTGCTCCCCACTGTGCCTCCATCCTCAAGGATCAGCAAGCTTCGACATTCGCAAGACATCTACTATGTCAGGGTCTGGGGACTCTACTCTTATAGTGAGTGAATAAGGGGAGAATAAGCAAGAATTAAAAAAACGAAAAAGGAGGCAATTTAACAGAAAGACAAAGACGTTAACATCAAACAAGGAGCAACGCGAGAGCGTTGTGGAGGGAGGCAGCGGTTTCTTCTGGCCTCTCTGAGGAGGGAACACTGGAGCTGAGGCTAAAGAAAGAAAAGGAACCGCTGGGTGTGGCGACAGGGAAAGGGGACTGCAAATGCAAAGCCCAGGAGAAGGGACCAGAGGCAGTAGGTAGGCGGATGTCGGCCACGGGGAGGATGTGGGCTTCATTCTGAGACCTTTAGGCCTCCCCTCCCGGCCTCAATCTCCACACCCAGGATGGGGAAACTCAGGAGCCAGAACAGCAGACGGACCCGCCCGGAACTGAAGGCCCCGCGTGCGGTGGTCCGCCCGGACCCAGCGGAAGAGGACCGGAAGGGCGCGGAATCACGCCTTCGCCGCAGGCACCGCGCGCCGGGGTTGGGGAGGGACGCGGACGGCGGCCATGCCGAAGACCTGGAGGTCCCCACCTCGCAGTATGGGATCGCGGGTCCGCGCAAAATGCCACTTACTCACTGGGGACGGCCCGTACAGATCCCCTGGTCCCCGCCCCCGACACAGCGCGGAGCCTTCCTCCCGCCTCCTCTGGGCCGCCATGGCACTGAAGGGTCGTGGCCGCCGCAACGGTGGGCGGACGCCCGCATGGCAGCTGCTGGGAAACGTAGTCCAGCTGACTGGAAAGATGGCGGAGACCGGGACTCCCGGTTGTCACAGCAACGGAAGCAGGCTATATTTAATAGGCAGGCGCAGACCTGCGTTGTCGCCCAGGAAACTGAGCCTCCTACCCGAGTAAAGTCCCGCCCCCGAAAAGCGGGTGATTGACCACGATAATGATTGATTGCCCTCGCTTCCAGTCAGATTTCTAGGAGGTCCTGACTCGGAAACAGCCTGCGATTCCCAGCATCAGTCGAGTGGGAGAACTGGGAATGGGAAACAACTGGGGAACTCTGAAATGTCCCGGTGAGCGGGCTACTCGTCAGACAGATGAAATCAGAGTCAGTGGGAATGGATCACGAGCATCTGGGTGTCAAAACCCCCCAGTTGGGGAGACAAATTTGAGCCTTCCCTCTTGCCTCCTTGCCATAAAGCCTTTTCTAAAAAAAAATTAAAACAAACAACCTGCCGAGCTGATTCTAATCTGTGCAGCCCCGTTGGAGAACCACGGCCTCCCCAACCCCAAAGGTGGTTTTAACCCTACTAGCTCTCTTTGGTAGGATGAGCTGGTCAGGCCTCCTACTCATTTATGTCTCCCTCATCTTGTCCCCATCTATTCCGTGGCTCCTGCCCTCCATAGGGACATCTAATTTAGTTAGCCGGTTCAGTATATGTATTGACCCAGCAAGCCCCTATCTGCTTCCACTGCATCTCTCAGGGGCACTGGGACTGTTCCATTCCCTTTCTCAATCCTGTGAATATCTGGACATCAAGCGCCCTGCCAAGGGGTCTGTCTCCCTGTCCAGGGACAACACTAGGACTTACCATGCTCACCGAGGTTAGGGAGGTGGCTGAAGGGCACTTGGAAGGCCGCTTGCCCGTGTGCGTCCCCTGGTGGCTCAAGAGCAAGTTGCACACGAAGGCCTTCCCTCAGTTGCTGCAGAGAAAGGAGTGCAACCGCTGGCTCCGTGTGGGCGTGCAGGTTTTGCCACTGGCTGAAGGCCCCACTTGCCTCAATAAGGATACACATAGGACTTCTTGTGCCTGTGGGTGCACTGCTGCTGTAGGAACTTCGAGCTCTTGCTGAAAGACTTCCCATTCTTGGTGCACAGAAAGGGTCCTTGCTCACCAAATAAAAGCCTCATTGCTGTCAGGGCAGGCATGGAGCTCTTGGCACTCATGGAGGTTGAAGTGCCAATAAAAGGCCTTGCTACCCAGCAGGCATAGGTGTGGAGGGTTTGTCGAGGCAGACCAGCTGCAGGGTCTGTGGAAGGTCTGCCTGCCTTCCCAACTTTTACACAAGACTGTTGCCTAAGTGTACCCTGCAGGGTTAATGCTGGGGCCAGAAACAGAGAAAACACCTTGCCACACTGGCCACATACATGTGGCTTCAGGAGTGAGTTCCTGGGTCATACAGGACACTGGAGAGAAAGTAGGGCTCCCACACAAGGGGTCCAGCTCCTTTGATCTGAAAAGTTCCTGAGCTGGGGCTCATGCCAAGGCCACAGCCCTAGGACTCTGTGCTCTGGGGAGCTGTCCTGCTGCCTGCCACCTCTCCACACAGGTCTCCCTCCTAAGAGGAGGTGTCTCCCAGCTCTGTCCTCTACACGGGGGCTCGGCTCCATTGCAGCCTCTCCTGAGGGCCCAGGGAAGCAACTGAGAATCAACCTCCATCCTGTGGCTGGCCCCCAACATGAATCCTGGTTGAAGGGTCTGGAAGAACATAGGTGAAATGGAGGTTGGCAGTTCCTGGACAGAAGGTGCTAGGATTCATGAAGGCAGACCCCAATGCCTGAGGCATCCTGGATGGCTGGGCTAAATTTCCTCAAGAATCTTGAAAGCTGTAGAAAGAGGAGAGAGAGAGAGAGAAAGCATGAAATCTCAGCAGAAGCTGCAGGCAGCCAGCACAATGAGTGAGGTGGCCAGAGGTCACCTCCTTGCCTCTCCAGGCTTGGTTCTGCCCCTCCCCTCCACTGTCTTAATCATGGCACAGAACCTGTCTTCTCACCCACTGCAGGCCTATGCTGACCTCTGACATGTCCTCCTCATCAGCTGCCCTGGACATACTTCCAGGCTGTCCAACTGACAAGTCACGCCTAACACTAGCCCTTTGGTGGCTGTGCTGGCCTCATGATGGGAACTACTGCAGACTGGGGCTTAGAATTCAATGTATGTGTGTGGTATGCAGAATAATGGACCCCCAGAACCTGTGCATGTTACCTCATATGGCAAGAGACTCTGCCAATATGATTATCCACATGGGCCCTAGGTATAATCACAATGGTCCTGAAGAGGAAGGCAGGAGGGCCAGAGTCAGAGAAGAAAGTATGAGAACAGAAGCAGAGGTCCAAGTGATGTGACCGCAAGACAAGGAATACAGGTAGGTGGCCTCTAGATACTCATTTTCCAGCAAGAAACACATTTTCCCCTGGAGCATTCAGAAGGAACACAGCCCTGCTGTCACTTTGATTTTAGCCCCTAACACTCATTTTGGAATTCTGACCTCTAAGTTGCAAGATTATAAATGTGTGTTGTTTTATGCCACTAAGTTTGTGGTAATTTGTTATAGCAGCAAATAGGAAACTGATATGAGGGTTCTTCAAAAAGTTCACGAAGGGGCCGGCCCGTGGCTCACTCGGGAGAGTGCGGTGCTGATAACACCGGTTCACTCACTGGCTGAGCGTGGTGCTGACAACAACAAGTCAAGGGTTAAGATCCCCTTACCGGTCATCTTTAAAAAAAAAAAAAAAAAAGTTCACGAAGGGTTGGTCGTGAGCTCAGTTGGTTAGAGAGCAGCCTTGTAACACCAAGGTCAAAGGTTTGGTTCCACTTGCTGGCCAGCTGCCCTCCAAAAATAAATAAATAAATAAATAAATAAATAAATAAATAGGCCTGGGGCCTGCCCGTGGCTCACTTGGGAGAGTGTGGTGCTGATAACACCAAGGCCACGGTTCGAATCCCTATATAGGGATAGCCAGTTAGCTCAGCATGGTGCTGACAACACCAAGTCAAGGGTTAAGATCCCCTTACCGGTCATCTTTAAAAAAAATAATAAAAAGTAAAAGCCTTCTTGAAAAAATAGAATTAAAAGATAACACAAATTTTTTTGGCTAGTACAGGGATCCAAACCTTTGACCTTGATGTTGTAACAGCCTGCTCTAGCCAACTGAGCTAACTGGCCAGCCTCCCATCTCCCTTTTGAACAGAGCAAGTGCAGGCCTCAGGCCCAGAGCCTCTGTCTTCAACATCATCAAGCACAATTTAACCACAGTAGTCCCTCCTGGTATTTCTGCCTGTGGTTCCCTTCCTCTGTCACATAGTGCTGGTTTTACATTTTGGATGGTGGTGTTAAATTTCCTTATCAATAAATGAATCCAAGTAAAAACAAGTGAATTGATATATACCAGTGGCTACCAATCTGGGGACAGTTTTGTTCTCCAGGGACACTAGGGATGCCTACAGACATTTTGGACTATTACAACTGACCAGGGGTGGGAGGTGGGGAGTGCTACTGGCATCCGTGGGTAGAGGCCAGGGATGCTAGTAAACATTCTAAGATGCACAAGACAGCCATCCGCCACCTCCAACAAAATGGCAATAATGCCGAGGTGGAGAACCCTAGTGAAAGAAAACCACGAAGTACAGGTGGAACACTCAAGGGGCGAGGATTGTCTGGGAAGGACTGAGTTTGTGCAAGGTGGAACTGGGCTCGGATCTAAGTAAAAAAGGCCAGACACAAAAGGCCATATACTCTATGGTTCCATTCCTGTGAAATGTCCAGAACAGGCAGAACCATAAGGAAAGTAGACTCAGTTGCCAGAGGCTGGAAGGAGGGGATAAGAGGGAATGCGGTTAACAGGTAGAGTTTCTTTCTGGGGTGATGAAAATGTTCTGGACCTAGACAGTGGATGATGGTTGCATGACTTTATGAATATACTAAAAAATACTGAATTGCACACTTTACAATAATCTTGTGAGGGCTGGCCAGATAGCTTGGTGGGTTAGGGCGTGGTGTTGGTAACACCAACGTCAAAGGTTCAGATCCCCACACTGGCCAGCTACCAAAAAAAAAAAAAAAATCTTGTAGTATGTGACTAATATCCTAATTAAAAAGTTTAAATAAATAGGCAAGCACTCTTGACATGTGATATTCTGCATTGTCACAGGACTCTTCCCAAAGTCTCCACCAAGAAGAAAGCCCTCACCTCACCAGATGTGCCCCCTGGAGCTTGAACTTCCCAGCTTCCAACACTCTTCAGGGGTAGCCAGATACCACAGTGGGAGCAGCCCTATGGAGAGGCCCATGTGGTAAGAAACTAAGGCCTCCTGCTAATAGCAGTGTGAGGGAGCAGGTCCTCCAGCCCCAGACAAGCTTTCAGATGACCGCAGCCTGGCCAACAGTTTGAGGGTTTTTTTTGTTTGTTTGTTTGTTTTTGGCAGCTGGCCAGTATAGGGAGGTTTTTAAGTTTTTTCTTTCTTTCTTTTTTTTTTTTTTGTGGCTGACAGTTTGTAACCTCATGAGAGGCCCTGAGACAAAACCAACCAGCTAAGCAACTCTCTAATTCCTGACCCTCAGAAACTAGATGAGACAATATACTGTTTGTTGTTTTAAGCTGCCAGATGTTGAGATAATTTATGTGGCAATACACTGACTTAAAATGTAATTCCTGTTTGATCCCTGTACTGGCCAGCTGCCAAAATAACTCAATAAAGTAATATAAAATTTAATTACTGTTTCTAAATAAAATTATTCATTCTTTTATATATAAATAAATAAATAAAGCTGTTAGTAAAGACCTCGTGGAGAAGGTGGAATTCAAGGTAAGATCTGAGGAAGGAAGGGAGTGAGCCACAAGGCTCTCTGGGGAAGAGCAGGTCAGGCAAGGAAACAGCATGTGCAAAGGTCCTGGGGAGGTCCTTGTGGCTCCACACACAAGATGAAGGTGGAGGGAGACAAGGGTCATAACTTGTGGGCCTAGCAGGTCATGGTGCAGATTTTGTCTTTTCCTGTGAGTGACACAGGGAGCCAAAGAAAGTTCTGAGTAGGGGAGGGACAAAACCTGACTTAAGATTTTCACAGGCTCCCCCTGGCTGTCATGGGGAGAATGGAAATTTTCCTTTTTGGGGCCTGGCCTTAATCTCTGAACTTCTACAGGGTTGAGAAGTGTCTGAAGCTCCACAGCTGGGCCTGACTCCCAGACACAAGGGGTCTCACATGTGCCAACCCAAGTCAGAGCCCCTCACCGCACCCCCACAACCCCTTCCCTGCCTCCAAAGCCTGACTTCCAGCCAGAAACCCAGGAGGTGGACTTGCCAACCTGGGTAGGGGTCCAGTCACTTAGCAAAGCTTGCTGTCTGTCTGCCCCTCCTTCTCACCCCATGACCCTACTGGAGGGGCCTCCTGCCTCTCCCTCCACATTCAGCCTCCATGAAAACCTCTGAGGGATCTAATACTCCACATTGATGTTGCCAAGTAGCAACACAGGATGCAAAAGAGCCCACAGGGGAAGTATTTCTACCATTCAACTCAATGTGGCATCCTCTGCAGGCGTCTGTGGGCTACGGGCCATCTGTCTTTATACCTTTCTGATCCTATGTACCTCTCCTGCATTTTCTCCAATAAGCAGATGTTACTTTTGGAAAAAGATATAAAATCAAAAGGCATCACATTTTTGCAGTCACAACACTTCAGTGACCCCTTGTCCTAAGAGTTGAGCTGGGTTATCTGTTACTGTGTAGCAAACTACCACGACACCATTTCATCATGGTCATGACTCTCTGTGTGCATGTAGACCAGCTCTATACTAACTAGAACCTCCACTGGAGTGGCTCCAACAGCAGGAGATGACTGGGGTGTTATGTCTGGAGCCTGGCATACAGCAGAGCTCCATAAATGTCTGTTGAATGAACAACCCATTTTACAGAAAATTAACTAAGGCCACAAAAGGTTGGGTGACTTAACAGTGGCAGCAGCCAGTAAAGGGCAGGTACGGACGCTCAGGTCCACAAGCTCTGTTGTGTGTCCGCAAGTTCCAAAGTCTGTTGTGTGGCCACAGGCTGTGCAGTCCCTGGCAGGCCCCTCCTTTGGACCCCATCTGTCAACCTTCAGCCTGTGGGACACCTACCCTGCCAAGACCACATTTAGGAAGCTGGACCTACAGTATACAGGTGCCATCTTGGCGGCACGAGCCCTGTGTCCCTTGGTCCAGCGAGAGAGTCTGATACCAGTCAAATGATCACTCAATATAATGAGAAAATCATGTGAGCTTCCAAGGGGGAGAGGCTGAGCCCGAACTTTACAAATCCTATAAAAGCAGCTAGGCACCATCCGGCCCTGTGCAGCTGAGTGTCACACGGATTGATTCATTTAGTTCTCACGCCAAGTTTAGAAAGCGGGCGGCATTCTATCCATTTTACAGACCGGGAAACGCGGGCTCAGAAAGAGGAAGCCTCAGGGGCTGGCCAGTTAGCTCGGTTGGTTAGAGCGCAGCCTTAAAACACTAAGGTCACGGTTTCAGATCCCGCCAAAAAAGAAAAAAAAAAAAGAAGAAGAAGAAGAAGAAGAAGAAGAAGAAAGAGGAAGCCTGGCCAGGGCAAAATTCCTAGCCCCCTAGTAAGTACAGAGCTGATCTATACACACACACACACACACACACACACACACACACACACACACACTCTCTCCTAGCCCCCTAGTAAGTACAGAGCTGAACTATACACACACACACACACACACACACACCCGTGAGCATAATAAAATGGTGTTGCGATGGTTCGCTACTCAGTAATTGATAAGCCAGCCCCAATTCTGAAACCTCTCCAGGAATCTGCAAACTTTAACGCCCAGAGCCCATGCAGGGCTTTAAATGCATGGGAGAGACTGGAGCTCATGAACTCCCCATGCGGGGCGGGGCGAGGGAGGCGTTCCGTGTTATCCTTATTTTACAGACGAGGACGCTGAGGCCCAGGCAGGAAAACCACGCATACCGGGCTGAGCCCATGCAGCCTGACTCGGACCCACTAACCACGCCTCGGTCACGTGCTCCACGTCGCCGAACCCCTCACCTGCCCTGCGAGCGCGGGAACATCGCGCCCCACTCGCCCATCACGGACTGGCAAAAGGGAGCCTCCCGCGCCGGGCCCAGGAGCCGGTCGCCGCCGAAGAAATGGGTGGCTCCTCGGGAGCTATCGCCAGCCCTCTGAGTGGCCTCGGACCCGAGGCTCTGACGCGGCAGGTGGCCCAGGCCGGTCGCCCCCTCTAGCCACGTTCCACTTCGGGTCCAGCCTGAGCCAGACCTCACGGCCCCTCCGCCCCGGAACCAACAGCGCGACCCCGCCACAGCCCCGCCGGGACCTGAAGGGCAGGGAGTCCAGCCGCTTGCCCCTCAGCGACGCCCTGATTGGGTTGCTCTGGGAGCCCGGAGGACTGCCGTCTCGGTGGTTCTCCACGCCAGCGCCGCATCCAGGGTCCCTTTCCCCGCTAAGTGACCTCCAGAGGAGGCCCAGACGCAGGGCCTTCCCCGCGTCTTTCGGGCTTGAAGGAACTGGTCCTAAAGGCCCGTAGGAACCAGCGCGGAGACCTGAAGGAAACGTAGTTACGCCCCGACTACGATCCGGACTCTGACGGGTCGCTGTACGACAGCGAATAGGACCAGAGAGAACGGTGTGTTGTCACGCAGGACTGCTAATTATGGTTGCCTTGGCGACCGTCCCCCAGACCTAACGGGGCGGTAGGGACTTCGGCTTCCGCATGAGGCTGAAACCTTCCTGCAATTCGCCATTGCCTTGGAGACGCCTCACATCATCCTGCCCTCCAGTTACTTGGATGCTGGTGATTGATAGCTCCCAGGCGGAGGGCCGGACCTCCGACCCTGGGCCCGCAGTCCGCAGGCGCGTGGGGACTCTAGTGCAGAATGGGGCAATGCCAGGGCTCCCCCAAAATGTTTGAGCCGTGTCTTTAGACACCCCCCCCCAAAATGCCTGTGTCCGAGTTCTCCCGGCTCTGTGACCAATAATTTCCTAAATTCCCATTTCGAGTTCCCACAAGTCCAGTTGCCTGAGTCTCCCCTAATTCATTCCTCCGAGTTCCCCCAATATTCGCCTCTAGTCATTCTCCAATTGCTAACTCTTGGTTCCGCCAAGTCTAGGTACCTGTTTATTCCTAGTTTGTGCCACGCACCCCCAAATCTCAGCCACCACGAATCTGTGTTTGTGACTGTTCAGAGTACATATATCTGGTCCCCCAAATCTGAGACCCTGCACCTACTAAGTCAGGATATATGGGTCTCTAAAATGTTTCTGGGTTTATCCTAAATCCAGGCCCCTGAGACCGCCCCATTAAGACCATGTTCCAAGTTCCCCAAATCCAGCCCAGTTCCTCATCTCCCCTATCCCAGGTGCCCCAAGTAAGGGTATGGGACTGGACCTTATCCAGCATTGCCACTCCAGCTATGCACATTCTGCCCCATCATCCCCTAGTTCCACAGAGCCACCCCAACATGGTCCCAATTTACAGCTGAGCAAGTTGAGAACTTGGAAGAAGCTTAAGCCAGTCCAACCCAGCATATAAACTGGCCCAGACACCCGCCCCTGCCTAGAGGTCCAGAATTCCCCCTCCTGGGCCAGACCACCCACCCCCTAGGAACCCAGCCTTAGACATGCTGGTCAGTGCCAGGGACAGCAGGAAGCCCAGGGCAGTGGGCAAGGCTCAGCTTGTCTGCCATGGAGCCATGGGAGAGGAGATAGTTGGATAGTCTGCAGGAGTTGGAGGAGCAATAAATGTGCTGTTGTAATAGCCTGAACAGAAGTGACTCCATTTTGCTAAGCCTTTGAATTTAAAAACTTATTCTTTCCTGTAACTCAACCAAACAGTCTGCAGCTAATTGCCAAAACACAATGACTTTTGCTCTCACATTGTATACAAATAATAAGAGGGAAAATTATTAACTCATATGGCCATTCTTTACTAGTTTACTAACCTGATCTTATTTGAGAATAACAGGAACTGAGCCCATGGAGAATGATAAATGACGCTGGTTAATTCCCACTGGGAAGTTCCTTGACCATTATCTGAAACACTGAAGCATGTCTGCACGTCCCCACTTGCTCACCATAAATCAACTTTCCACCCCAGAGCCCTATAAAACCCTTTTTTTTTTCCTTTTTGTCTTTTTTCTTGACCGGCAACGGGTTCGCAACCCTCGCGCGCGCTCAACCAGTGAGCGGACCGGTCTCTACATGGGATCCGAACCCTTGGCGGGAGCGCCACCACGCTCCCAAGCGCCGCACTCTACAGAGTGTGCCACCGGGCCGGCCCATAAAACCCTTTGACAAACCTGGGAAAGGCAAAGATGGTCTTTGAGGCATAAGTCCATCATTTCCCCAGGCTGCCAGCTTCCTGATTAAGCCTACCTTTCCTTACATCTACACTCGTCTCTCAATTATTGGCTATTGAGCGGTGAGCAAACAGACCTTTGGGGTTTCGGTAACACTGATGTTCATTCATTCCTTTATTTGAGCAGGCCTGGAGTCAAGGCCAGCCCTTCTTGATAATTACATGTGTATTAGTCCCTTTCTGTTGCTTATAACACCATACCTGGAACTTAAGAAAACAAAATTTATTGCTTACAGTTTCAGAGGCTGGGAAGTCCAAAATCCAGGCAGGGAACACATCTGGTGAGGGTCTTCTTTGGTGGCTTTACAACAATGCAGGGGTCTCACATGGCAGAAAATGGCACAGCAGAGATTCTTCATCTACTCTCCTTTTAAAGCCTCCCGAACCACATCCCTGACCACCATTATTAATCCATTCACTAAGCATGGTCCTACAATCCAATCACCTCCTCAATGCCCCCCCTTTCAATTACCATAATAGGACTTCCCACCCTCTTAACACTGTCATAATGGGGACCAAGCCTCCGACACATTAAACTTCTGGGGGACACAACTTAATCCATAATAACATGGTTACTGGATAAGCAGCATTTTCTTTGAAGAGAGAGAGGGCTGAGAGGCAGAGAGAGTCCTTCTCCAGATTATGCCAGATCCAGGGGAAAGGACTGAACGCATTTGTTCATTGAGCAAATATTTCTTGGGCAGCTTGTATGTGCAGGGACCCCCAGTCATGATGCGGAGAGGGCGGAAAGGCCAGCTGAGGCAGGGAAGGTCAGACTTTGGGCCCAGCCACCATAGATTCCCAGCCCACCCTCTTGCTGTGTGATTCTGGGCAAGTTATTCCACCTCTATGGGCCTCCATGACTATGTGTAAAGTGGGGATGTCCACCTCATAAGATGGACTCCAACTAGGAGGTGGCCGAGAACAAGGTGGAAGGGATGGTATCATAAACTGTCGCCGTGAGGTAGTCAGGGAGAGCCTCACCAAGAAGACATGAAAGCAAAGGTCACAGATGGCAAAGGGAGCCTTTAGGATATCTGGTGTATATTAGTTTCCTGTAGCTGCTGCAACAAATTACCACAAACTTGGTAGCTTAAAACCACAATCTATTTTCTTATAGTTCTGAAGGTCAGAAGTTCAAAATCAAGGTGTCACAGGGCAATGCTCCCTCTGGAGAATCTAGAAAAGGACCTTTCCTTGCTTCTTTCAGTTTCTGGTGGCTCCAGACATTCCTTGGCTTGTGGCTGCAACGCTCCAATCTCTGCCTCTGTGGTCACATGGCCATCTCTCCTGTGCTTTTGGTTTTGGGGGGTATTTTTTAGGGGGTGGGCTGGTCAGTATGGGGATCTGAACCCTTGACCTTTGTATTATAACACTGCAGTCTAACCAACTGAGATAACCAGCAAGCCCATCTTGTCTCTTAAAAGGACACCTGTCAGGGGCTGGCCAGTTAGCTCATTTGGATAGAACGTGGTGTTATAACACCAATGTCAGCTAGCTGCCAAAAAAAAAAAGACACTTGTCATTGGATTTAGGGCCCACCCCAGTAATCAAGGATGATCTCATCTTGGGAACTTCAACAAAATTACATTGGCAAGGCTGGCCGGTTGGCTCAGTTGGTTAGAACATGGTGTTATAACACCAAGGTCATAAGGGTTCAGATCCTCACACCAGCCAGCCACCAAAACAAACAAAAAAACAATAAATTACATTGGCAAAGACTCTTTTTCCAAATAAAGTCACATTCACAGGGTCTGGGTATCAAGACATGGACATCTTTTTGGACGCCACCATTCAACCCACTACAAGTGGGCATCCCACGGGAGCACATGGTGGCTGCACCAGGGTGGGCCATGATGGACTGGCCATGGGTATAAAACTGGATTTGGGACTGGGCAGGGCTGGGCTTGGCTCTACCAGGCAGCTGGGCGTAGCCAAACCTGGCACATTCCAAACTGGTTGAAAATCAGGTTGGCAATTTCAGCAGATATCCAAGGTGCCAGCAAGGGCAGCGAGCAGTCACCATGAGAAGGATATGAGGACAGCTAACAGCAGGACTGTGGCAGAAGGGTGGACAGGTGAAGTGGCTGCCTGGACAGTAGGGAGGTGTCCCAACAGGGCCTGGAGGATGCTTTCCAGGAGGTGGGAAGCCTGGGTTGGGGCTGGTCAGCCCAGAATGGACATGATGCACCAGGAAGTGAGGAAGTCCTCTGCAGAGTCTCTGGGGTTCCCACCCAGTCTGAAGAACATAGTGCCTGCAGCCCTAGACCTATGGATTCAGACTCTGGATCTCGTCCCAGCATCCTGAGGACCTGGGGAAGACATCCTGGGCCTGGCAGGGGCCTGTGAATCTTGGCTGTGCAGGACCACGTCTACAATATTCCCCAATCCCCAACTGATGGGACAGTGCCCAGGACCTCCCACTTGCCCTCCACAGCATGACAGCTCATTCTTGAGAGGTCTATAAAGATGTTCATTATCAAATAACTATAGGGGCCAGGCCACCAGCTCCAAACTGGCCTTGCTTGATTTCATTCTCATGACCACACTGAAAGAGAAAACAGGTTCAGAAGAGTGGGTCCCTGCCAGCTTTTGAGAAAAAAGCAGGGCTGGGGAATCCCACTCTGGATCCTGGCTGAGTGCCAGGGCAGCCCCCCTGGTGAGTGGTGCCTCTGCCTGCTCCCAGCCTTCCTGCTTCCCTCCAGCTAGTACCCCCTGCCCAGCACCTAACCCCTTCTCCAGCCCCACAGGACCCAGTGGGAGCCCCAAGGCCACTGCTCTACCAAGGGTAGACAGCAGAGGTAATGGCCATGGGCAACAGGTTGGCTGTCACCCCCATTGGAGCCTGACCCCCTGCCCAGGTCATCTTTAGGGCCTGTGTCCTTTCATGAGCTGTGCCTGACTACAATCCAAGGGAGCCCACAATAGGGAGCCCTCCACAGTCTCCAGATTGAACCACCCCTGGAATTGGGCCAGGGGGAGCCTTTACAGACAACCAGTGAAGAAACAACTGCTGAGCACCTGCTATGTGCATGCCTGGGAGTGGGAGTGGGGGACAGGCCCAGGCTGTGAGAAGGACTGACTGGATCAAGTGGCTGGACCTCCTTGAATCCTGAGGCTAAGATGGGTACCAGGGGCATCACAGCCCCATATGGCCCTGGAGTCTAGTTCTGCTAGACATCACCCCTATGCATGATGCTAGCATGGGTGTGAGGGCACAGTGGTCGCTGCCTCTGGGAAGCCGACCAAGGCTGATTCCACATCTCAGCTCAGCTCACCTAGGGTCCTAGGTCTAGGAGGCGCCGGACACGCCACGGGGGTGTGAACAGGTCATAGGGTGGCACACATTCTCCACAATGGCCACTGGGGTCATCGGGTGAGGCTGTACAGTGGACAAGGGTACCCACCATCATGCCAAGCCCCTGCATCAGCCCAGTAACTGTATCACCACAGGCCCCAGATGGGTCAGAGTGGGACCCGTCCTCCAAGCCACCTACTGGGCACAGTTCCATGGTTTGCGGCCCTGGGAGAAGCTGACTGGGTGGGCTTCCTGTCCCTCCTCCCGCTCAGGGAGTAAACTGAGGCCCAAAGAAGGAAGCTTTACACCACCCCAGAACCTCAGAAAGGGCTTTCGGGTCGGCCCCTAGCCGGGGCTGACCTGTTCAGAGACTTCTTGGAGCAGCTGGAGGAGGGGATAGAGCTCCCCGGAGACAGGGGCTTGGGAGGCTTTATCTCCAATCCCTCCTCCTTTTAACGTTTGGCCTCAAATGTTCGTTTCCAACCCTAACCCGCCTCAAAAGGGCATCCCTGGGAGCTGGGTCTGCAGTTAGGAAGGTCCTCCTGCTGAGCGCCGCGGTCAGGGAACTGCAAGCCCCTCGCGGGGGCTCCCCACCTGTGAGTGACACAGATAAGGGGCGCCCTCTAAGGGATCCTCAACCTGCAGGCCCCGACCTCCTCCAGGATCCCACCCGCAGCTTCTAGCTCCCTCCGCTCTGGGCCGCCTACCCGGAGATGGCCTTAACATCGCTCCTGGTTGGGGTCTGACTCCCAGCGCCGCAACCCCAAGTCACTCGTCCGGGCGTCCTCCCTTCCCCGAGGCCGAAAGCAATAACTGGGCACCAGAGGTGGGGGTCGCGGAGAGATGGTGGGGGGCCGCGCGTGGGTTGACGAGAGGAGCCAAGCCGGAAGTTTGCCGCTCCCTGAGGCTCCTACCCGCAACACTTCGAGCTGAGCTTGCGAGCGTGGATGTACTTGACCGGAGATGGGGGAGGGGGCTTGCGCGTGGATCCGCGCATGCACCCAGCGACCTGACACAGGCGGGTCCCACTCCGCCAAACCGGGACCGCAGCGTGTGCGTGCCTGTAAGGCGGCCATGACCGCAGCGAGGAACTAGAGGACGCCCACTGGCTATCCCCGCTAGAAACCCACGGCGGTTGGGGCATGAGGTTAGTGGCCAAAGAAGGAAGAGCACGGGCCAGACCTTTGCCCTTAATAGACATGGCGGCATTGCCCTCACGGCGATCTTTGCGCTTGTGGAGGGGCTCACAATAAACGGGCAAATACTGGATATAGGACATCCGCCAGGCAAGCTGTGGACCGGCTTCTGAAAGTGCGCGTGCGCAGGGGATTTACGCATTCCCTCTGGTCTAAAGGACGCCTTTACATACTTACTCTGGATTGGTCCGTGCGCCCATGATGTCTTTTTACGCATTCATCGCCTCCGCTGACCCGGAAGTTCTCGCCCCAGTTAAAAGCATTGGCCCGCGACGTGCGGCCTCTTCCTGTCTGTGCCAGAGCGGCGCGTGGTCTACGCCGAGCGACAGAGACTCCCCGACTGCGTCCTCAGGTGAGACCGCTGCGGGGTCTGGGGTTCGAGGGACGGCCGGCCCAGGGTCTTCTTGGGAGCCTTCGGCGGGTCCCGAGGCCCGGGCTTCCCTTCGTTGGTCCTCACCTCTTCCTCCGCGAAAACGGTGCGGAGGAAACGGCGCGGATGTACTCACTCTTGGTTTCTTGCTGGTGCTCCGTCGCCTGCGTAGCTCTGCCGCTCACCAGGCCTCGGAGATGTTGGTTTGGACTCTGAAATTGTACACTGAGATAAGAAGCTTCCGCTTTCTTGGCTACGTGATGCACTTTTTGCTCTGTACACGTTTTCTCAATAGCAGCTCTTTGCGCCACCTTACTGTTGGATAAGGATCCAAGTCTTTGCGTTGATTATGCCGCAGAATTCGTACGGTGGTTCTTGGTGCCAGATAACGTTTCATTCTACAGATAAGGAAGCCGAGTCCAAAGCGATTTGTTGATTCTCCCAGGGTCGAAGAGCATGCAAATGGCATGGCTGGGATTTGAATCCCAGCGGGTGCGGTGTCAGGGCATTTGGTATTACCTGTGAAGCCATCGTGCCTTGATCCATGCAGCAGCTGTTGACCGTTTGACTGCCAAGTCGTAGGCCCAGGGGCCCTGCTGACAGCTGAGTGGTTTTTCTAGGGCTCAAAAAGATGTTCACAGCATTTCTTGGCTCCCTGGAGCTCCTCAGTTCGCCACAGGAGGGGCGGGGGTGTCGCAGTCTCAGAGAGTTGGGGGTGGTTGTGTTTTTGCTCTAGGCTAGCTGGGCTCTGACAGTTTCTGTCTGCCTCCAGGATGACCGAGTGGGAGACAGCTGCACCGGCGGTGGCGGAAACCCCCGACATCAAGCTCTTTGGGAAGTGGAGCACTGATGATGTGCAGATCAATGACATTTCTCTACAGGTGAGAGGGATGTGGCGGTTGATCTTCCCAGCTGGGGTTGGGAACAGATAGCTTCTTCCAGGAGGGAGCATTTGAAATTTGTACCAGTCCCACTGAGTTAGTGGTTAAAATAATGACCGGTAAAGGAGGGATCCCTGGACCATCACATCCATTCTTTCTCATGTCCTGCCCAAAATTTGCTCCAACGTTTGTCATGAGGTGGTTTCCTCCCCAGAAGGAGCATCACATCCCACATACTGGTTTAGGGGGAGGGGATAGTAAAATAACACATAACATAAAACATGAAATTCAGTATTTTAAAGGAATTTACCTCTTCAAGGCATTCCCACCTTTCCTGAGTGGGAATCAAACCCGGGCTGCAATGGTGAAAGCACTGAATCCTAGCCATCAGACCCCCAAGAAGTAGTAAAATTCACCTTTTTTTTTTTTTTTTTTTTTTTTTTTTCCGTGTCCGGCAACGGATCGCAACCCTCAGTGTTGCCCC
>NW_007726875.1:8691-14670 GCF_000696425.1 Galeopterus variegatus | reverse complement strand
GATTGCAACCCTCGGTGTTGCTCCCGCGCCTCGCTCAGCCAGTGAGCGGGAACCGGTCCGTATGTGGGATCCGAACCCTCGGGCGGGAGCGCCGCCGCGCTTCCCAAGCGGCGCACTTATCCAGTGCGCCACCGGGCCGGCCCCTAAATTCACCATTTTAAAGTGTAAAAGTCCAACCTTGTTCTTTGGCATGTGAATATCCACTTATCCAGCACTGTCTGTTGAGTCTATTCTTTTCCCAATTGAATGATCTTGGCCCCCTTGTCAAAAATTAATGGCCTTAGCTGTATGGATTTGTTTCTGGACTCTCAATTATAATTCCCTTGGTCTTTATCTATCTTTATGGCAATACCGCACTGTCTTGATTACTATAGCTTAGTATTAAGTTTTGGTTTTGGTTTTGTGTCTAGCCAGTGTGGGGTTCTGAATCCTTGACCTTGGTGTTATAACACTGCGCTCTAACCACCTGAGCTAATCGGCTGTCCCTGTATTAAGTTTTGAAATTGGGAAGTGTGAGTTCTTACTTTGTTCTTACCCCTGTACTGTTTTATATGTAGCCTTTTTTTTTTAAACCTCCCTTATTATGAATTTCACTGGGGCTTTATTATGAATTTGGTGGGCCTTAGGAACTTTTGCTTTTGTGAACCCTTCCTCCAAAGTGAAAAAAAAAATTAAAAACTGTATTTTGTGACTGCATTGGTGAAAAGGTGAATATAATCCAGGTTCACTTTTTCCCTTTCTGTTTTAAAAGAAATTAAAACATTTTTCTTGCCTCTGAAGATATCATGGGACCTAGGCACTATGCCTAATGGATAATTCAGCCCTGTTTTTCACTCTGAATGTTTGCTTTTCTTCCTTGGGTTTGTTCGGGGAGGTCTGCAAACTTTTTATTGAAAGGCTCAGTACACGTTTTAGGCTTTGCAGGTCACATTGGGTCTTTATTACTTACGTGTTTTCTTTTTTTTGCTTTTGTGTAACCCATTAGATTATAAAGATTCTTTATCACTATCCCTTGGTCTGTCAAACAAACGTTCTTTGAGTGCCTGCTTGTTAGGGGCTGGGGAAGTAAAAGTCACTGTGGCATCAGGTTTCTCTGTTTTGAACAGCTGTGCAGGGCTCCTCTCCGAGGCCACACCATTGCTGGGACATTTGGTATTTGCAATTTTTTTGCTGCACAGTGAACACCCTTCTACCTGCATGTTTGTGCAGATGCTTCACTCGAGTATCTCCTATTTTCTTTTCCCATCATTTCTTGTGTTTGTAGAAACACATTTTTGTGTACATTCTCATATGCAAGTGTTAGAATAACCTTAGTACGTTTTGTAGTAACTGTTGACATTGGTCCTCTTCACATGGCTCCTCTGATTCCATCTCCCCTTACATATGCAAGGCTAACGTTTTGGCATTTTTCTAGACATTTTCTTATGGATATGTATGTGTATGTGCATTTGTTTATGTATGTATAGGGTTTGTTAAACTCTTACTCTCTTTCAGGAGTGGTTTCCCCCCTTAGAGGACACTGCAGTGTCTGGATACATTTCAAGATGTCAAAACTGAGGGAGGTGCATACTGGATGCTGCTAAACGTCCAACAGTGCATAGGACAGTCCCCCACAACAAAGAATTATATGGTCCAAAACGTCCATAGTGCAGAGTTTGAGGAACACTGTTTTTAAAAACTGGAATTATGGGGCTGGCCCGTGGCTCACTCGGGAGAGTGCGGTGCTGATAACACCAACACCATGGGTTTGGATCCCATATAGGGATGGCCAGTTAGCTCATTGGGTGAGTGTGGTGCTGACAACACCAAGTCAAGGGTTAAGATCCCCTTACTGGTCATCCTTTAAAAATAAAATAATAAAAATAAAAACCGGAATTATGGACTCTAATCTCCTTAGTTTTCCATCCATGTTTTCCCATCATAAAGAGAGAGGTTTATTTGGTGCTTTGGTAAAGTTACTTCTTTTTTTTTTTTATATATAAAAGATGATCAGTAAGGGGATCTTAACCCTTGACTTGGTGTTGTCAGCACTACACTCTCCCAAGTGAGCCAACCGACCATCCCTCCGAACCTGCGGCCTTGGTGTTGTCAGCACCATACTCTCCCAAGTGAGCCACGGTCCGGCCCTAAAGTTACTTCTTTACGTTTTACTTTCTTATGGCAGGCAGGGCTCACATCCCAGTCCCCTGGGGTGGCAGACCAGGATAACAGGCAGCCAGGGGACTACCCTGAGTGGATGTTCAGTCCCTCCCTGGTCCCTGGCTGAGGGCCATCCTGCTGCTGACCATTGTCCCTTCATTCCCCCTCCCTGCTGTCCCAGGATTACATCGCAGTGAAGGAGAAGTATGCCAAGTACCTGCCCCACAGTGCAGGGCGGTACGCCGCCAAGCGCTTTCGCAAAGCACAGTGCCCCATTGTGGAGCGCCTCACTAACTCCATGATGATGCATGGTCGCAACAATGGCAAGAAGCTCATGACTGTGCGCATTGTCAAGCATGCCTTCGAGATCATCCACCTGCTCACTGGTGAGGTAGGGCACTGCAGCCAGGCGAGTCAGGCTGTGTCCTTAATACACCCCAGAGCCCCACGGTATGGTGTGGTCTCCCCCATTCTAGGGGGGAGGTGAATGGGAGAGGGATGCATAGGGCAGGATGTCAGGCTCACTGCCCCCTTCCCTTCCAGAACCCTCTGCAGGTACTGGTGAACGCCATCATCAACAGTGGCCCCAGGGAGGACTCGACACGCATTGGGCGAGCTGGGACAGTGAGACGGCAGGCTGTGGATGTGTCCCCCCTGCGTCGTGTAAATCAGGTGAGCCCAGAACTTTGGCACATCTCAGGGAGGAGCAGCCACCAAGGGTGGATGGAGTCCTGCCTAGGGTAGGAAGGCTTGTCCCTCCCTGTCTGCAAGTTTTACCTGGAGCATCACTTCCTCTGGGAATCCTGGATTCCCACCCCATGTGGGGCAGATCCAGGCTCTGAGTCCTCTCCCTGGCCACATTTGGCTGAGGTCTAGTTTCATTTAGGTATATACAAGGGTACTTCAGAAAGTTCCTGGAAAAATAGAATTAAGAGACACTGAATCTTTTTATGATCTTTTTGAAGTACCCTCATATTTTTACACATGGGGGGTGGGGTTCTTTGATTATTTGAGAATCAGTTACAAGTATTCTGACATTTTCCCTTTAAACACTCCAGCTCAGAGGTTGTCTTAAGAACAAGGATGAGCTATCCTGCTTTTCAATACCCTCAAGGAATTTTACAGCAACAGAATATCAAATTGGTCACAGTTCCATTAATGTAACTGTCCCCAGCATGTCTTTTTTTTTTTTTAAAGATGACCGGTAAGGGGATCTTAAACCTTGGCTTGGTGTTGTCAGCACCACGCTCAGCCAGTGAGCGAACTGGCCATCCCTGTATGGGATCCGAACCTGGGGCCTTGGTGTTATCAGCACCGCACTCTCCCGAGTGAGCCACGGGCCGGCCCCCCAGCATGTCTTTATAGCTGTCCATTGTCAATCAAGGGTCCATGTCAAGAGCATACATTTCATTTTGCAGTCATGGCAGGTCTTAGTTCACCTGTCATTGGGGACTCAACTTCAGCCCATGTGTGTGACACTGGACACTTGTTTATGGGGCCCTCTATCTGATCCAAGGTCTGGCAGCTGCAGCCTCCCCCTATATCTTGTTTCAGTGGACCTGTGAGTGATGGCCTGGTAGCCAGCATCTGTTGGGGGTGGGCCAGGGTACTGGAGTACTGTCAGCTTAGCTTGACCCCTGTGTTCCCTAGGCCATCTGGCTGTTGTGCACAGGTGCCCGTGAGGCTGCCTTCCGGAACATCAAGACCATTGCTGAATGCCTCGCAGATGAGCTCATCAACGCTGCCAAGGTGGATAGAGACACTGGGGGTGGGGGCTCAAGTTGGGCAGTTGTGGGGAGTTTCCTTCAAACACTCAGAGCTGACCATCTGCCTCCTTGTAGGGCTCCTCCAACTCCTATGCCATCAAGAAGAAGGATGAGCTGGAGCGTGTTGCCAAGTCCAACCGCTGATTCCCAGCTGCTGCTCAATAAACCTGTCTACCTTTTGGGATGGCCCCACCCACTTGTGACGCTGTCTGTTCTTGGAGGGGCCTTGGGAAGGGGCAGGATGGCCCTGGTGGTTTTTGGGGCTGGTCATGTTCCTGGCACATCTGTTGGCCTACGGAGACCAGGATTCACTCAGGAAGCATCACTGACTCAGAGTCACAGCAGGCCAGGCCAACCGGAGTGTTTCAGCATGTGTTAGAAATGAGAGGGACAGGGTTGTCCATAACTTCTGAGGGCCTTGCACATCAGATGTCACTAGTCTAGGGTCTTAAGTGCTCACAAGGTCTAGGTGGCAACAGACTGCCCTGAGAGGCCTGTTACCTGGAATCAGCCCCAGTGAGAGGAAGCGAAAGCCTGGTATCTGTCTGGTCCACAACTACTCCCAGCCCCTTGCCCACTAGCAGGGCTGTTAAACTGTCCAGCTCAGCTGTCCACTCCTTGGGCGTGGAAGTCCTACCCTCTTGATTTGTGGACTGGCTTCACTCTAGCCAGGTTGCTTCCAAGGCCACATTGCATGGTGGTGGCTGAAGCTCAGCTCTATACCTTACAAGGCAGGCCCGCTGCCACCCCAGACATTTCAGGTTCTCCATTTAGTGGCCCATGCATGTTGTCACCAGGCTGCTGGGGACAGGTTGGGGCCCAACCAGAGGCCATAAACCGGTGGCTCCGTGCTGAAGGATTCATCAGGTTTAGAAGGGTGGGTGGGGGGTGTGGTGGGCGCATGTTCGCCCACCTAGTGCCATCACCTTCCTACCGCCCCCGACATCCGGCCAAGGAAGGGCTTGGTGTTGACCTTCCAGGCTAGGACCAACCCACTGGGCAGGGCAGGCCGTCAGACAGGTCCAGCAGGTACCTGGGAACCTGGACCTGGAGGGGCGGCCCCAGGATAGGAACCCTCCCCTGGGGAGGGGCATGTACATACCCAGCCACAGGTAGGCCAGAGATTGGACGGGCAGGGACGAGCTACTGGCCAGAGGGAGGAGGTGTCAACAGCTAGGAAGAATCCTGCAAGCCAGCTAGGGGCTCACTACTCTGGAGAGCTCCTGGCTTCTGTCCTGGGCTTCTAGCCTTGCTCTCTGTTGCTGGGTTCCTTTACATTGGCTCAGGTGTCTTCCCATATCTGACTACTCTCTCTGGAGTCTTCTGTGGTCCCTCCAGGATCTGTCTCTGCCCAGCTCTTTCGGGGGTCCCTGTCTATCCCACTCTGTGCTGGATCCCCCATGCTTGTCTGGGATCCTCCCTGGAGTCTCTGAGGTCCTCCCCGTCTGTATTGAGCTCAAGTCTCTATAGTTCAGGATCTGTAGTTCCCCCTGTTTCCACACCAGGGTGCATCCCTGTCCCCAGTCCCTGCCTTTGTGCTTTCCATCTCATCTCTGCTTCCTGGCTCTAGCTACCCTCTTCTCTTGACGACCCTGCTCTGTTCTGAGTCATCCTCTCCAGAGTCTAGCTCGGCTACTCTCTGGAGTCCTTGCTGATCTCCCCAGACTGCTCCAGCTTCCGCCGCCGCCTGCTTTCCTGCCTGACAGCCTCTCCCTGCAGGTCGGATCCGGATGCCCTGCCCTAGGCCGCCCTGGCTCCGCCGCCCCAGGACCCCTCAGGGATCAGGCCCCAGCTCCCCAGGCTCGCTCTCTGCGCCCCGCTCCCCTAGCAGAGGGGAGGACGACGACGACGACGACGAAGAGGAGGGAGATGGCAGCCCGGGCTCGGGCCCCATCCTGCCCCCCGCCTCCCCAGTGGAATGCCTCATCTGCGTGTCGCCCTTCGACGGCGTGTTCAAGCTGCCCAAGCGCCTGGACTGCGGCCACGTCTTCTGCCTCGAGTGCCTTGCTCGCCTGTCGCTGGCTACGGCGGGCGGCGGCGACGCGGTAGCCTGCCCGGTGTGTCGCGCGCCCAC
>NW_007726875.1:0-7691 GCF_000696425.1 Galeopterus variegatus | reverse complement strand
GAGTGTGGCTGGAGATCGCGGTGGCGCTGGCCGTGCTAGTGGCTGCGGGCCTGGTAGTCTCAGGCATCTATATCTTTTTCCTCATCCCGCACGCCACCTCCTCCGGCCCCGCGCGGCCCCAGCTCGTGGCACTCGCCCCAGCGCCCGGCTTCTCCTGGTTTCCACCGCGGCCCACGCCGGGGGCGCCCTGGACTCCCGCCTGGACGCAACACCCCACGATCCCTGACCTGGACACCACCCCACCAGGGGCTGCAGAGGACGCACTGGAGCCCGAGGTGGGGCCTGAGGATCCAAGGGAGGCTGAGGGGATGCTGGATGAGCCATCGGACCAAATGTGGGGGACAGAGGCTCGCCCAGGCTGGGCCCCGCGGGCACGGGGCAGGAGGAGGGTGTGGGGGCCACAGTAAATGCATCTGTGCTACAGGCCCTGTCCACATCCCTGGGGACCTCGGTGTCATTCTGGGGAAACTTAGCAGGGTATATGTACGGTAAACACCCATTTCTCCAGATTGGGGCCTGGTGGGAGCATACATGGCATTGTCACCATGGGGCAGGGACCATCTCAAGGAACAAACACCGCAGCCATCCCATAGGGATCCTCTGGTAACAACCCCGATTCCCATGAAAGTCCAGCTGGAGGTCACCTCTGACCCTAATTCCAGTGGCCATCCAGCTGAGGGTTCCCTGACCATGATCTTTGTAAGGGTTCTGCACTCCTGAACCCAATCCCCATGGGGATCCAGTTGGGAGCATCTCTGATCCTCCTCTCTTCTGGGAGTCGAGCTGGGGGGGCCCTGCCACCACCTCCCTTCCCCCACCAACATCCATGCAGAGGCCCTGCCAGGGGAACCCCCAGCCCTGATTCTTGAAAGGGTACTGCTGGGAGTACCCCCGGTCATCCTCACCATAGAACACTGGGGGAGCATCCTGGGCCAGCACCAGGGGCTGCAGGTTCTGATCTGCTCATCCGTTGGGCTCTTTGCAGGTGGCTGGGTGCCCTCCATCTTTGGAGAGCAAAGCTGCTGCATCTATTATTCCCTGGTCACAACTCCCTTCCACTGGTCTATGGCAGGGGATATCTCTGCACCCTCTCAATCAGTCTGTGAACTTTGTTTTACTCTGCTTCCCGTGGGCTGGTCCTGGGTAGGATCCAGCTGTCTACATACAGGTCCTGGGTATACAGTCATCACCTGGCACACCTGCCTGGGGATTGGGGAAGGGGTAGACTGGACGGGACCGGGGAGGACCCTGTGTCTCAAAGACTGGCTCCCACCCCGAACCTAAGTCTCAAACTGCTCTGGGAACTTCAATTTCCCCTCTAAGTCATGGCTTCTGGGATCCTCCTGATATGCAGTGGGGCAGCTGTGGTCCTCATGGCTTAGAGAAGCCAGGGTCAACCCCTGGATTAGACAGAGGCACACAATGGGGGTTGGGGGTGAGTATTGGACCTCCCTGGCTAGCCTAAGGGATCCTGGCCCCTCTTCCTGCCTGCAAGAGCCTCTATCACCACCAGTTAATTTCTTGGGCCCAGTTACTGCACTTCCTCCTCCAGGGCTCCATCAGCCCTGCCCAGCCTCCCCTTTGTGCTTCCAGCTGAAGTGTGAGCCTTCCAGGTGGACAGCAGCCTCCAGGGAAGGTGGCTTGTGGGCTCTTGTCCTTCTCCCAAGAAGGCTTCCTGAGTTAGTCACAGAGGGATAGATGGCAGATTGAACATGAGCCTTCTGTCTCCTCCCAGGCCTGGAAGCCCAACCTGACTCCCCTTGCCCAGGAATGGGGTGCTATGTGTTGAGGGTGGGCACCCAGCATTTTCCAGAGAAAAATGTGACTTCTATGTGGCTGGAGGCTCCTGTTGAATTTGTTTACACGTGTGTCTTCAGCACCTGGCATACAGTGGATGCTGAATAGTTACTGGGGAGTGACGGCATTGCAGGTGACAAAGAGGGAGCCTGGGAATGCCTGTGCGCGCCCAAGTCTTCCCAGGCACCCAAGTGTTCCCTGGCTCCCAGCCACCCTGGGCCCAGGTATGTCTGTGTAGTTAGTTCTGGTGGGAGCTTCTGCTTCCAGGCGGGAAGCCGGAGGAGGAACATCATGGAGCCCAAGGGCGTGTCTCCCCAGACCAGTTCTTGGCTCACATCCGTGTGCCAACGTCACCCACTGGGGCTGGGACCAGTACACTGGGTCACTGGGCAGCCCCAGCTCAGACTCATGGGGAGGGAACCTGGTTAGGCAGGAGCAGGGTTGGTGGTCTGTATTCGTTTCTCTGGCTGCTGTAACAAATTACCCCGATTCAATTCCTTAGAACAACACCCATTTATTATCTTACAGTTCTGCAGTCCAGAAGTCCGAGATCAGTTTCATCAGGCTAAAAACAAGATATCCACAGGGCTAGTTCCTTCTGGAAGCTTTAAGAGAGAAGGCATTTCTTTAGCTTTTTCCAGCTTGACTCATGGCTCCTTCAAAGCCAGCAGCATAGCATCTTCGAATCTCTCTCTGACCCTCCTGCCTGCCTCTTTCATACATAAGGACAAGATGAGTACACTGGGCCCACCCAGATAATCCAGGATAATCTCCCCATCTCAAGACACTTAATCTCATCTGCAAAATCCATTTTGCCATGTAAAGCAACAGATTTACAGGTTCCAGGAATTAGGACCCAGATATTATGGGGGGCCATTATTCAGCCTACCATAGGGTCTCAGAGATCCCCCTCCTTATCCTTTCCCTCCTCCATCCCAAACGGGGGAAGTGGGGATGGGCAGGAGTAGACCTGGCCCGGATGGGCCCAGTCAGGGGAGTCAGAAAGGGGCCCTTGAGGGCCGGCCCATGGCTCACTCGGGAGGGTGTGGTGGTGATAACACCAATAGGGATGGCCGTTTTGCTCACTGGCTGAGCCTGGTGCTGAAAACACCAAGCCAAGGGTTAAGATCCCCTTACCAGTCATCTTTTTTAAAAAAAAGAAAGGGGGGGCCCTTGGCTGGCGGTGCACAGAGGAGAGAAAGAGGATGCTCTCTGCCGGAGGATTGTCCAGAAAGGCTGCCTGGAGGAGGGGATCTCAGAGCTGTATCCTCAAGGATGCTCAGGAGCTGGCTTTGAGGCAGATGGCATAGCCTGCACAAAGGAAGGAGGACCAGGTGGTGGCCAAGGGTGGTGGGTGGGGCTGGCCCCTCCCTCACTATCCTAACCATCTTCCTCCTAGGGACTTCTGTGGCTTCTCCACTCTCCCAGCTGGGAACCTGGGGCTCCTCATAAAAAAGAGGTTGATGATAGCCCAGGATAACTGAGCCTCCTTGTCTGACAATTACTACCATAGTGCCTGCCCGCCCACTGCCCTCAAACAAAGCGGCTTCCCAAAACCACCCCAGGCCAGTATCATAGGAGGCTCCTCTCCACCCTTGCCCATAGGCCTCTGCCCCTCCCCATAACCACTGGACACACTACCACCACTGGTACCTCGGCCTTGGCACTTTGGCCCCAGACCTCGGTGTACATGAACTGCTGGGGATGGGATGGGAGGACACACTGTGTCTGGCACGGTGCCAGAGGGGCCTGTACAACCCAGACCTTGGTTTTCTTTTCTGTAAAATGGGTGGCAATAAACATTCTACTTGCAGGGAATTCATTTATCCACAAGTAATTGAGCACCTTTTGTGTACTGGGGGCACACCAGGACACTTCAGAAACAAGGACTGACCTCACATAGCAGATGAGAGCAGACGGAGCCCTCATTCTGGCCGCACTGCCTCCTCCGCTAAGCTCATGGGGCCCCCCAACTCCTCAAACTTTCCAAGCTCTTCTCCCCCTACTCCAGGAAGGACGCCAGGGACTCTATTCTACCGGCATCCCGCCAGCCTTTTCTCAACGAGGATCAGAGAGGCAGACTGTCCAGACTGACTGATGGGGAAACTGAGGCTGACCAGCCGGGTAGGGCGTGGACTCGAACCCGGTTCCAGGAAGCTATCTATAAAATCTCTCCTCACCTCAACTAAAGGGCCTGGCAGCCTCGGTTTTCCCTCCTTTCCCGGCCCCGCAGCCGCAGTTCTCCCCTACGCTTTAGTTCTCTCCTCGGTCCTCGGAGTCACTGTCTTCCCTCCTCCCTCACACCCGCGGCGGGACAGATCCGGAAGCGGAGAGGCCTTTAGAAAACGCAGACCAAGGGCCGGCCTGTGGTTCACTCGGTAGAGTGCGGTGCTGATAACACCAAGGCCACAGGTTCGGATCCCACATAGGGATGGCTGGTTTGCTCACTGGCTGAGCGTGGTGCTGACACCACCAAGTCAAGTGTTGAGATCCCCTTACCGGTCATCTTTTAAAAAAAAAAAAAAGAAAACGCAGACCAATCTGAGGCCGCATTTCAGGGTGGGGAGGCGGACCCTTCGTTGCTATAGCAACTTGTCCCGCCTTTGCTGCGCGCGCACTGTATCCGTTTCGCCGGCCTGGTGGGAGGAGCTGGGAAGGCGCGCCAGAACTGGGGGCCAATCTGAAGCTTGAGGCAAGCGTTGCTATGGCGACCACACCGCGCCTGGCAAGTGTCTGGCAACTCGAGCTGCAGTGAAACTGGAGAGAGAAAAGAGGCTACAGGTGTGAGGGGCAGGAAAAAGCGAGACGCGGAGAATGAAAGCTACAGAGATCTGAGGCTGCAGGGACAGGGGAGAGGGGAGAGAAGTGAACACCGAACAAAAGATCCGGGCGCTCAAAGTCCTAACGTGAGAATAGGGGAGCGTTTTTCATCACATCACAGCACCACTTCTCTGTGCGCCAGCTCCGTGCACTAGACAGACTCATCCCCCCGTCGCAGGGTCTCGTAGGCACCTTATGATGCGCTCTCCCTAGCTCTAAACCCACCTACAGACCTGGCAAGGGTTGGCGTCCTCCCATTCCAGGAGGGAGACTGAGGCTCGGACAGAGGCCCAAGTTGGGGTTTCCTCTGCTCTGGCTGTCTCTACAGAAGCCCAGGACCCTTAGAGGGTCCAGGAGCCACCTGCGACGTGTGTTCTTCTCCCCGGGGGATGGATGATTCCACTTTAAAGGTTGTGGAAAATTCCACAATGAGTATTGGGCTTTTCCGAAGAATCTCTCTGAAATCTACCTTAAAAAAAAAAAAGATAAATAACAGCTTTATTAAGGCTGGCCGGTTAGCTCAGTTGGTTAGAGCAGCTTCAGATAACACCAAGGTCCAGGATCCCTGTACTGGCCAGTTGCTATTAAAAAAAAAAAAAAAAATCAGCTTTATTGAAATATAATTCACATACCATACAATTCGCCTGTTAGACTGTACGATTCATTAGTATATTCACGCAGTAGTGTAACCATCACCACTATCTACTTTTAGAACATTTCCAAAAGAAACTTTATTACTCATTAGCAGTCGTATCCCATCCCCCCAATCATGAATTTATTTTCTGTTTCTATGAATTTGCCTATTCTGGACATTTCAATGATCAATATTATCACGCAGTATGCAGACATCCATATTTAAAGAGGAAGCAGTGTATGGATTTTTCTTCCTGGCTGGTGGTGTCAATTCAGCCACAAGTGTGGACTCGAGCCAGAGAGATGTCACTGTGAATCCTGTTTTGACTGTGAGATTATGGTGGGCCTTTCTTAGTCCCTTGGAAACTCAGCATCCACTCAGAAGTAGAGGAGGATACTCTTGGCCTTGGCTTGTTGGGCTTCGGCTGTGCTCCTTGCTCTTGAGTACTGATGGGCCATAGTAGGGATGCAAGTTTCTGCTGAATTTTGAGAAATCACTGGGAGGCAAGACATGGGAGGAGCAGATGGGCCCTAGGGCTTGTCCTCTGGCCAGCCTTCTTAGGAACCCAGCATCCATTCAGGTGTCCTGAGGGCCTACTTGGTCTCTGTCACATGCTGACATTTCATTGCATAGCCCAGTACTTATCTCAATGGGCACCTGTGGCATATGCCAGGCTCTGGGCTGGATGCTGAGGTTGTAGCAGTGATCAGAAGGTCACATATATCCCTTGCTGTTGGTTGAATGTCCCCCCAAAATTCATTGAAATTTGACCCCTATTGTAACAATGTTAAGAGGGTGGGAAATCCGATTATGGTATTTGAAAGGTGGGGCCTTTAAGAGGTGATTGGATCATGAGGACTATGTCCTTGTGAATGGATTTATCCATTCATGGAGTAATGGGTTAATGGTTTAATGGGTTATCACCAGGTGATTCTGATGGCTTTATAAGGAGAGCAAGTGAGCATGTTAATTATATTGCTCATGCCATTCTTGCCATGTGATACCCTGGTCACCTCTGGACTCTGTAGAGAGATCCCACTGAGAAGGCCCTCACCACATGCACCTCCCTGGAGCATGGACTTAGCCTCCAAAACTGTAAGAAATAAATTTTCTTTCTTTATAAATTATCCTGTTTCAGGTATTCTGTTATAAGCAGCAGAAAACAGGCTAATATATCCCTGCTCCCATCTCTCTCTTGGAGCTTCTGTTGTAGGGCAGAGACAGACAGTAAACAGCCAAAAGGGCATTGATAGGATTCTTTAGGTCAGGGCTAAGTTCTCGGCAGAAGATGAAACAAGATGATGTGACAGAGACTGATGGGGGTCCAACTTAGATGGTGGGGTCAGGGAGTAGGATGCCCAAGAGATAGTAGTGGTGAGGAAAGCAGGGGTTAGGAAAGAGCCCACCAGGCTAAAGAAATGTCAGATGCCAAGGCCCTGCCTGGGCCAGCCCGTGGCTCACTCGGGAGAGTGCGGTGCTGATAATGCCAAGGCCACAGGTTCGGATCCTATATAGGGATGGCCGGTTGGCTCACTGGCTGAGCATGGTGCTGACAACACCAAGCCAAGGGTTGAGAGCCCTTTACTGGTCATCTTTTTTATTTAAAAAAAAAAAAAAAAAAGGCCCTACCTGAGGCCGGGACAGGCTTGTCCTGTGAGGGCCACAGTGAAGGGCAGAGTGTGGCTGGAGAAGAGGTGGTCAAGATGGACAGGTGTGCAGGAGGGTCTGCTGATGAAGAGCAGATGTTCTAGATCTTTTCACTTAGTTACATGTGGGTCCTTTGCTTTCTCTTTCTTTTTTAAGGTATTAAGTAAGAAGCCAGAAGAGGCACTTTCTGAACTTTATGTTCTGATAATTGAGGCATCCCCACCATGAGGAGGCATCTTATTCCTGACAGATGCTGCCTGTTTTCCTGGAGTTTGTGACCTCATCGTGTTTTTTAATAGAGGTTAAATACTTGATCTCAGCACCAGCCTGATGCCCGCCCCCCGCCCCCCAGAAAAGAGGAAGTAAAATACTTGAAGAAGACATGGAAGACATAAGATATTGCTCTTTCTTTTTGCCTGTATTAATTGTGTAGTGCTGCCTAATAAATTACCCCCCACAATTGGCGGCTTAACACAATAAATTTTATTATCTCAGTCTATATCGGCAGGAATTCAGGATCAGCTGAGCTGGGCAGTTCTGGCTTGGGTGTCTCATGAGGTTGCCATCAAACTGTCAGCCAGGAGAGCAGTCATCTGAAGCCTTGCCTGGAGCTGGAGGATCCGTGTCCAAGATGGCCCATTCACACGGTTGTGGGCAGGAGGCCTCAGTTCCTCACCATGTGGACCTCTCCACAGGGCTGCTTAAGCATCTTCACAATGTGGCTTCCCTCAGAGCTGTTGGGGACCTATAGCCCCACACCCCTTCTTGTGTGACCAGGCCTACGTGACAATCT
>NW_007726874.1:716041-716733 GCF_000696425.1 Galeopterus variegatus | reverse complement strand
TCTCTCTCTCCCTTGGCATCTACACTGTCCATACCGGCCCCAGGCCTCAGGAAAAGTTGAATGCGCCAACAGGGCTCTAAAAGATACCCTTACCAAACTACCTCTGGAACTTCACCTTGACTGGATCCACCTCTTACCACTAGCCTTGTTCAGACTTAGAGTTCTCCCCAAAAAACCTTCAAACCTTTCCCCATTTGAAATTATGTATGGCAGATCCCCTTTACCTCCAGGAATCATCCCTAAACAAGAAATCATACCCCCCAACCTAGCTATCCCATTACTTTCCCACCTCCGGGCGGAGCTCTGGAAACATCAGGATTGGCTGTTACCTAATCCTAAATCTTCCCAGAACAACCCTGTAGTACACCCTGGGGGTTTAGTATTCTACACTCACCCCGAACCACAAGATCCTTTAACTCCTAAGTGGGAGGGCCCTTCCAGTCATTCTCTGCACCCCCACAGCTGCCAAACTTTCTTTACCAAACAACCAAGTAACTCCATGGATCCACATTTCCAGGTTAAAGCCCTGCCCTCAAGGCTCACCGACAAATCTCATGGAACCTACAAGTGCACCTGAAGTCCAGAGCAAGCCCTCTCAAGAAAGCTATTCCTGCACCCCTCATCCTACCAACCCCCTCAAACTCCGTCTATCCCGACCTCCAGTCCTCCCACCCATACGCGGAAATGAATTC
>NW_007726874.1:714084-715246 GCF_000696425.1 Galeopterus variegatus | reverse complement strand
AATTCTAATGGGGGTGTAATGATCTTATGTTTTAATGGAATGTGTAAGGCCCCATAGAAGACCCCAAAGGAGGGACTCCCTAAAATATGGCGCTTTTCTCTTCCGGGTCCTAACAATCTCGCCGGCGCCAAGGTGCAGCCTATCAGAAATCATTACCCGCCAATCAACTACCGCCCCGTGTACTAACCACCCTCTCCCGGAACCCGGCTCTATATAAATGTATGCTTCTCCCCCGAATAAAGTGGAACTTCTCCGGTGAACTGTCAGCTCGGGTCCTGTCATCCTTTCATTGGTGCCGAAACCCGGGAGGAGCTCACCCCTTACCTGAGGGGACTCCTTCTCAGACCTCTTTCACTCTCTCGGTGGTTCCTGCTGCTGACGCTTCGCCCTCATCCATTTTCTCCGGTGCTGGCTCGCTGCACCCACCACCGGCTCACCTAAACATAAGTCTCTCTCTGGGGGCGCCATCTTAGGCTGGGCTACCGTAATTGTCTGGTATCCCTCTGACGCCCGGCCCTNTTGGCCCAGATAATCAGACTGTCTCCTGGACGCTTTTCTGGGCCCTTCACCTCCAAAACTCCCCCTGGGGCATGCTTCAAATGAGGAAAGGAAGGTCACTGGTCACGATCCTGTGCCTCACCCAGACCACCCACCACTCCATGCCCCAAGTGTCAAAGAAGGGGACATTGGGGCTCTGATTACCCATTCACCCGAAGAGGAGATTAGCCAACCAAACCCCAGCCATCCTGGGCATCTCAGATACCTTTGGTGAGACTGGCCGAGAAAGATTGAAGGGGCCCTGGGTCCTTCCCGACCATTACCATCACAAAAAGCGAAACCAGGGTAACTATTATTGTAGATGGTCGTCCTATTTCCTTCCTCTTAGACACAGGGGCCACATTTTTTGGTCTTAAAGGAATTTAAGGGACTAACTACACCCAGTAGTTCTCCTATAGTCAGGGTAGGAGGAAAACAAATTTTTCCCCATAAAACACCTCCATTAACCTGTCACATCGAGGGTGTCCCATCCTCTTTCTCTCATTCCTTCTTAGTCATGCCCCAATGTCCCATCCCTCTATTGGGAAGAGATATTCTCGCCCAATTACATGTTTCCATCTCTGTATCCCCTTCCTCCTCCTCAACCTCTTCAGGGTGAAGCTCA
>NW_007726874.1:712315-713084 GCF_000696425.1 Galeopterus variegatus | reverse complement strand
CGCCCCTAAACCCTGCTACCCTTCTCCCCATACCCTATCCGCCCAACACCCCAATCCATAATTGCTTAGAAGGCCTCCAAAATTTTATTCCTTGTCACTCCTCTATCTCTGAGGGCCCCCTACCCGAGGCTGACTTCACATGGTTCACTGATGGATCCTCATTCAGAATTGACTACGAACATAGGCTATGCTGTGGTCTCTCTAGACTCAATCATAGAGGCTCAGCCATTACCGCCCGGTACCACTAATCAGCAGGCTGAACTTATTGCAGCCACTCGGGCTTGTATACTTGCAGAAGGTACAAACATTTCACTATACACAGACTCAAAATATGTTTTCCATATACTTATATCCCATGCAGCAATTTGGAAAGAAAGAGGATTACTCAACACTAAAGGCAATGCCATAACGAATTCTGCCTTAATAGACAAACTCCTTGAGGCCTCTCGGCTACCCACACGGTTAGGGGTCTCCCATTGTAAAGCACATCAAAAAGACAACTCTCCCATAACCCGAGGCAATTGTAAAGCGGACAATACAGCTCAAATGGCTGCCACTGCAGGTCCTCTCACTCCAGACATTACAAACATTTCACTCCTCCCTCTTCTACCAGACACCATAAATAACCCCGCTCCAACACCAGATGATAAATCTTCTCTTTTCCATCTTCTCCATGATTTATTTCATTCAAACCCCCAGAGTTTAGCGCTCTTCCTCCAAACTTTCTTCCCTCTAACCCCAGCCGATAAAACTCTTACAAGAAATCTCT